>NC_142778.1:33460071-33667571 GCF_988280905.1 Pimephales promelas
ATTTTGTTTTTGTTTTGTTATAAATTACTGTAAATTTGAGTTAATTTAAAAACAATTGTGATATTTAGAAGCGAATATTTATAATGTATGTGTAATGCCTTTGAGGTGTTTAAAGTTAGGGGTTCTTTAAGGAGGTTTTACGTAGAAAACGTGATGTCACATGACCCAGTTCAGTTTGGAGCGGGTCTGCGTCATTTTGTGTCAGAACGAACATGGATGCAGAGAAACGACATGAGAGGCGCACACGGTAATTTACCGTTATATATGTTTCATAATGTTCATAATATTGTTTTATATTACTTTACGTGCACGATGCGATGTGTTTTTCCTACCCTATCTCACGACCAATTCATACGAATTCGTACGAGTGATTCAAAAGTGGCTAATTCGTACTAATTCATACGACCTCGTACAAATTTGTACGATTTGTCTAAACCCACGTGACGGTTATGTTTAGGGGCGGGGTCAGGGGTAGGTCATTCGTACGAATTCATACGAATTGGCTAATTCGTAAAATATGTACGATTTAGCTAAATCGTACTAATTCGTACGAGTGAGGTCGTACAAATTGTTACGAATTAGCCACCTCGTAAAATTCGTACGAATTCCCGTGAGATCGGGTTGTTTTTTCATGATGTTGATTGGATTCGTCATATTTCTGTTGTCATTCATTTTCATATCATCGGACATTGACACGAGAAACTTGTAGGACTGAGAAATGCATATTTTGAATAGGCCTATATGTTTTCATTTTTTGTAGTTTTCACGGTGTCTATTGAAGAGAGATACGGAGATATGTAAAAATAAATTAATAAATAAACGACAAAAGACATCCGTATGAAGCGTGAGCTTTATTTCGTCAGACCAGTGTAGTCACTTGTTATTTCTTTCAACATAGAGAGAGGAGTCAGTCAATACACAGGAAAATACTTACTTGAAGAAGTAACTTATGTTGTAAATTTAAAAGTAACACGCTACTTTAGTTACTTGAGTAATAATCTGATTAAGTAACACTGGCTAAATGAACCAATTACTTTCTCTCATAGCTCATTAAGCATGACAGCAAGTTCACAAGACATTTGTTCACACACTGGCACTGCAGGAGGAAAAGATGATGATGAGGAGGTATAGATGCTTTATATGTCACTCTCCACTTACCCACTGCTGTAAAGAGGTGACAGATTGATCTCATGCACAGGCCTCCTGTGGTATTTCACTGTAATGGCTACGGTGAGATATGTAGCAGCAAAAGTCCCTAGAACGCTGAACAAAAACAAATATCAAAGACGAGTTGACATTAAACAAATTATCTTGATGATGTGTGATGAAAACTCATCTTTAGTCGGATTCATTTTAAAGATATTCAAAATCTTGTGCATTGTCATGGTAATTGACCGTGAATGAAAAGCAGAAGCAATAACAAAGCTTCATAACATTAATTTGAAATATTTTTAATTGAATTTTAATAAAAGCACAATCACAGTCTTTATATTCACTTACAGTTTCAACTCCTTCTCCACAGTTTTGACCAATCAATTTCCATACCATATCCAAAATAAATTTGTTAATAAATAATACGAACATTGAAAAGAACCACTTAAAAATCTTTCGCCCACAAATCGGACGACACTGTGTCTTGTGAGGACGTGCCAATGAAACACATTCTTGAGCAGAGCTAGAAAAATAACTTTTATATGAATTACCATTATTTCAATGATTTTAACAACTTGAAAGACTTTTTCACTTTACCGAATAAACCTGCGTTGGTCATCGCAACAGTGTTTTCGAAATTAGTGTCATTTTAGTATTATTTATATACTATATCCTATTTTGAATTAGCTTTTATTATTATATTTTACATTTTCAGTTTAATTTTAGTTTATGTTTTAGTAACTCCTATTTAGCTGTAATTTATTTTTATATCAGGTTTAGTCATTTTAGTACTTTATTTCAAATACAAAAAAAACAATGTTTAATAGGTTTAATTAGTGGTAACACTTTACAATCAGGTTTCATTAGTTAACTACTTTAGTTAGCATGAACTAAAAATACTTCTACTGCATTTAATAATGCATTAATAATGTTAATTTCAACATTTACTAATTAAATGTTTAAAAAAATTAAAATTGTAATAGTAGCACAAAACACGATTTGAATACAGTTTCTACGAGATGTATAATGCATTTAATTGTTGTGTATGTGTGATTTGATGTTTTTATTTATTTGATCTTATAATTAAATAACTAATAGTATTTGTTGCTGATTAGATTGCATCTAATTTTGTTGTACAGTAAAGGTATAATAACAATAAAGATTCTATTCTAATACATTATTAAAATCAAAAGTTGTATTTGTTAACACTAGTTAATGCACTGTGAAATTGCATGAACAAACAACGAACAGCTGCATTTCTATTAACTAACATTAACAAAGGTTAATAAATACAGTAACAAATGTATCTTGCTTGTTAGTTCATGTTAGTTAATAAATGAACTAAAATTAAACTATGAAATGATTATTAAGTGTTACTGTTTTTAATAACAATAATTACACTGTTTTGAGCAACACAGTCAATGAAATAAGCAATAAATTGACAGAATATAGTTCCTCACCTAGTATACTTCTGTATGCTGATCTCCTTCGGGACAGAGAGAGGGAAAATGAAGAAGAGACACAGGAGAAACAGGGCAAATCTCTGGTCTGTGTACCAGTGGTACGGCATCTCTGATTCTGGCAAGCCTGTGATTAACTCGTACATAGAGAGACATACTGCGAGAAATGAATGGAGATTGATCAGTGTGAGGATCTAATGCATAATGACACTATATGCGCAATTAGTAATTTAAAAAAAAGATCAAAGTCCCATCAACTTGTTGCTTACGTTTCTGAAGCTGGTCAGACACTATGACTAGAAAAGCAACAGATATGATGAAAAGGTTGAAGACGTAGCAGATCTCACAGAGTTTCCCTATGGCAGGACCGCACACGTTTCTGACCACAGCCTGATATGTGTTTTGTCCACTGATTGAAGAAGAATATCCCAGGATGACCAGTCCGCTGATCAGGAACACAAGAGAAATCTATGTGAGATAGAAATGTATCATATCATGCCCAGAATTAACTGGTAAAACGATATAAATACCGTTCGTTTTCTCACACAAACCGCTCGTTTCGTGTCTTAGGCCATCAATGTGTACTTACATTTACGAGTCATTAAATCATGTTTAATTTGGACTTCTCTGTGCATGCTCTTTGAGGTGGTGACCATAGACCTCCATTATATGACTGATAGACAAGAACGGTTTGATCTAAAAATGTCAAAATTGAAACTACTGCGGAAACAAAGACACCTACATCTTGCACTCTTAAAAGAAAAGGTTCTATATAGAACCTTAAAAGGTTCTATCAGCGCTACATATTAATTTGGAACCCCTAAAAGGTTCAATACACTATTAAAAAAGGGGTTCCTCTGGGTTCTATATAGAACCCTGGGGTTCCATACTTGGTCAATAGAACCTTTTACCAAAAAAAAAATGGTTCTATATAGAACCATTTGGGAGTTCCATATATTAAGCGGGGGATGGAACCATTTCTGGTTCTAAATAGAACCATTTCTTCTAAGAGTGTGGATCTCCTTGAGGTAAGCTAAAACATACCAAAAATGTATTTCAATGTGAACTAACAACAACTGAACAAATGACCAGTGGATGCATTGACAAGATAACTCTGTTAGTGCACATAATGGATGTGGTTGAAGCCACAGTGATGATAACAGGTTAACCAAGTCATATTCAAACCATCCTTGTTTCATTATAGCATTCTCACAGAGTTACTTGCCATTTCCACGGTGACAGCAGAGTGAAGTCCTCCAGCTTTCGCAAACGCCCAGGGAAAGATGAGAAGCCCAGCACCTAGCGCAGACTTCAGCAAGATGAAAACCGCTCCTAAAGAGCCCAATTTCGGGCCGTTCGTGTCCAGCGAGGGCTTTGTTAAAAAGTTGATACTCTCTTTTGCCAGCTCCTCCATGATATTTGGCTCTGTTTCAATCTCTGTTTCTCTCTGAGAGTTCAAACATTAGGTCAGGTAAATGAGAGGTGGAGTTTGGTGTTAGACCAATCAAGCGCTGGACCCGCTTCCACTGTTCCACTAGGAGATTTACATTTGTTGTCAAATATTTTGTCTGATTCAAAGTGGGCAGAATGGTAGAACTAACAAGCCATAACTGCACTGTAAAAAAAATATTGTTGGTTTAACTTAAAAAAGTAAGTAACCTGGTTACCTTAAAATTTTAAGTTCATTGAAATGGAAAAAGTGAGTTAATACAATGAAGGCGAATGATTTAATCATCAGAAACTCAAAATTATATGTTATCTGAACTAAATAAATTATTTAAGTTGATTTGACAGAAGAAAAAAATGTTGTGATTACAACACTGTAAAAAAATATTGTTGGTTTAACTTAAAAAAGTACGTAACCTGGGTTGCCTTAAAATTTTAAGTTTATTGAACTGGAAAAAGTGAGTTAATACAATGAAGGAGATTAATTTAATCATCAGAAACTCCAAATAATAAGTTATCTCAACTAAATAAATTATTATAAAGTTGATTTGACAAAAGAAAATATGTTGTGATAACAACAGTGTGGCAAAAATAACTGTCAGTTTTACCCTTATGAAATATTTGCCTACAGTACAAACATTGATAACAGATTTAAAGGAGTAGTTTACTTTTGCTGATAATTTTTACTCACCCCCATGTCATTCAAGATGTCCATGTCTTTCTTTCTTCAGTCGAAAAGAAATTAAGGGTTTTGATGAGAACATTGCAGCATTTTTCTCCACTTATGGGAACCAAATGGTTCAAGGTCCAAAAGACACTTTCAGTGCAAACTGCAAACTGTTTAAAGGCCTTTAAACGATTCCAGACGATAAATAAGGGTCTTATCATGCGAAACGATCGCTCATTTAATAAATAAATAATAAAGTTTAAGTTTTATAAGCTCAAATGACTCTCCTGTTTGAACTCGTTTATCAAAATGAACGAATCTTTTTCAAATGACTCGGAAGAGATTTGTTCATTTTGATGAACGAGTTTGAACATGAGCTTATAAAAGCTTATTTGAGCTTATAAAACTTAAACTTTGTTGCCAAGGCTAGCAAATGACCACGGGACAATCCACGGCTAGAATTAAACACTTTTAATTATCTCTTACTAAATCTACCCTTTTGCCTAGAATAAAATCATAATGAATTACTATTTTAACTCAATCAAACAAAAAAAAAATCCAATTAATTAATAGATTGGTTGCTTTTCTATGGCATTGGTATTTTTGCCAATAACTATAAAAACGATGGTAATTAAGCAGAAACTACCTATTTACTTTTATTTTGCAAGAAGTTTAATTGTTAAAATGTATTTAAAACTGTTACGCCTCCAGTCAAGTGCTAGTATTTTCACTCCCAAATTCCCACAACGTTTTAGGAATTCTTTTTGATTGTTTGCATTATAATCTTTTCTTTTCAGATCAAAAGACAAATGTTGGCACAATATGTATTGTGAAAGTAATTTGTCGATCATGTGCACTGTGCAGGATATCCCCACAATTAACAGCATGCGTTCCCAGGGTAGGAGTTTGGCATTGGTGCTTTGGGCTCACTGTCACTCTCCTAGAGCCCAAAGCTGGTTGGGAATTTTCTAGGTACGGGGGGCAAATAGAACTTGTGACCTCCGTTATGACAAGATTTGGGAAATCCATTTAAGCACAGATAACTGGTCAGGGTTAGTTCCCATGTTCTTCATGTCATTAACCTCGATCACGCTTCATCACCTGAAAAAGTCTGGGAACATTTTCACAGGCTATTCTTCCCATTAAAAATGGATCAGGGCCTAGATTTAGAAAGACTTCCCAGACCCTATCACTACTAATGGAATTAGTCGATTTCACACAAGCACAGGCAACTACTAGACTGCTTAGCAGACAGTGCTGATCTGATTTAGAACCAAGAGGAAGAAGAGTATTTTGTTTGTCCATTTACACCTGCATTCAAATACAGGGAGGTCATGATTGTGTGGGATAGTCTGAAGAAGAATGCTTTGTATCTCAACTCTTTTCTATTTGACTTTTTAAATGCAATATATTTCTGTAACGGCAAAGCTGAATTTTCACATGATCCTTCAGAAATCTTTCTAATATGCTAATTATTGACACGAGTATTAATATTACATTTAATATTAATTATTTTTAATATTAAAAATATTATTAATGGTTCTTAATTAATGCTTATTTTGTGGAAGTAATTTTTTCAGGATTCTTTGATAAATATCCAATTTAAAACAACAGCATTGAAATAGATATATTTTGTAACATTATAAATGTTTTAACTGTTAGGCTACTTCTGATTTAAAGGAGTAGTTCGCTTAAAAAAAAAAACTTTTGCTGATTATCAGCATGTCAGCCATGTGATTGGTTGATTAGATAGTTGCTTTAGGTAAGTGTAATAATCCTTTAGGTAAATGTATATGCTTGTGTTTGGTTAAATATGGCTCTCCTCCAAAATGTCTTGAAGTAATATTTTACTTGTGAGGAGAGCGTTGAAGCAAACTAGTCCTGTCATCTTATTCTGTCGTCCGTCCTTGAACTGTCCTGTTCAGTTAAGTCATCTTAACTGTTGTCACGACTCACGAGTTATTAATTCTGAATCGAAGAATTTGAAATTCGATTTTGTGAATTTATTGGCAACTTTACCAATAGTCTCTGACTTTATTCAACTGACGAGAGCGGGGCTGGTTGGGTCGAGGGGTTGGTTGGCACACGGTTCAATTCTAGTACACCAGAGGGTGCTGCCACAAAAATCTGACATTAAAATGACTGCCCTCTTGACCTGAACACACCCATTTACTAAAATCATTGAACTTTCACTAACTGTTCAGGTGAGGATAACTTTTCTATTTTACTGTGTTAAAACAAAAAAAACCTTCTCCCCACTAAATACATTTTAGAACTATGATGGATAGAGATAATATAAAATGTAAGGATTCCAGTTGATATAGATAGGATCAGCTATATTTTGATATGAAATTTAAAAGTCTCTGATGAGTGATGCTAGGTGGCTAACATAATTTCAGTAAAGAGGTGTGTCCTAATATGGGTGGGGTTGGTTGACACACTGATTTGGGGGTTGGTTGGCACATATGTCATTATAGCCAATTGGTTATAAATGTATTAATTTATGCATTTTACATATGTTAAAACATAACATATATACATATAAATATATATAAATATTATAATAATACTATTATATGTTGTATATTTATAAATATAGGTGGTGGTCATATAATTAGAATATCATCAAAAAGTTGATTTATTTCAGTAATTCCATTCAAAAAGTGAAACTTGGATATTATATTCATTCATTAGGCTACACACAGACTGATATATTTCAATTTTTATTTCCTTTAATTGTGATGATTAAAACTGACAACTCATGACAATCCCAAATTCAGTATCCCAGAAAATTAGAATATTATTGAGACCAATACAAAAAAAAAAAAGAAGAAGATATTTAGAAATGTTGGCCAACTGAAAAGTATCAACATGAAAAGGTTCAGCATGTACAGCACTCAATACTTAGTTGGGGCTCCTTTTGCCTGAATTACTGCAGCAATGTGGCGTGGAGTCAATCAGTCTGTGGCACTGCACAGGTGTTATGAGAGCCCCGGTTGCTCTGATAGTGGCCTTCAGCTCTTCTGCATTGTTGGGTCTGGTGTAGGCTACAGAACTAGACTGAGAGAGACCATTTAGAGGCCTTTGCAGCTGTTTTGAGTTAATTTGCTGATTAGAGTGGCACCAGGTGTCTTCAATATTGAACCTTTTCACAATATTCAAATATTCTGAGATACTGATTTTGGGGGTTTCATTAGTTGTCAGTTATAATCATCAAAATTAAAAGGAATGAACACTTGAAATATATCAGTCTGTGTGTAATGAATGAATATAATATTCAAATGTAATTTTTTGAATGGAATTACTGAAATAAATAAACTTTTTGATGATATTCTAATTATACGACCAGCACCCGTATACTTTACAAACTGTATTTGTTTTTGGTTTGGTTAAAAATCGGCAGAAATGCTGTTGAATGTTATTCTGCATCTGGTTTGAATTAAATGGTCAAGTTCTTTTTATCTTTGTCACCTCATTCTTTGTAACTATTGCATCTGTGCCAACCAACCCCATTGCATGTGCCAACTAACCCCCATAGTGGGGCTGGTTGGCACAGGTGCACAACATCACTTTAATGATGAATAAGACATTTTTAGGAATAATTTATTAACATTAAATATATCTGTTGAGTAGCTGAGATCTTAACCTTTCAGTTGTTACTGGTTAGACTATTTTAACATATAGCATGGCTGAGAAATATGACAGAGAGTGAAAAGTGTGTCAACCAACCCCGCTCTCCCCTAAAGGCGACAGAAAGTGACGACATTTAGACTGCATAACAAGACAATATTAGGGACACATAAGAAGCCGACAGTTAAGATGACTGAACTGAACAGGAATAAAATAGTAACTCCGGCTGTAAGGGAGAATTAAACATTTATGAGACCATTTATGACCTGTAACTTCATATAATTAAAATAATTCCTATTATTTAATTAACATTTTAGTTTTAGCCCTTCTTGCTATGTGGAATCTCAACCAGCAGAGGTCACTCTTCCCCCTTCTGTGCACCGACTCTTTCTGTGACGACGACTGGCTTGTGTTTATCAAAGAGAAGGCATAGGCAAGCACTGTACAAACAGAAGGTAATCTCTGAGTTCAGCTGCTCTTTCTATGGAACTATAGCTGCTAAAAACTCTCAGCTTCCACCATCTTCTATTACCTTCTGTGTCAAAACAAAACTCATCCAAAACAAATCTATAAAGTTTTTTTTTCTTTGCATTTTTCTCCAGTGTAATATACTTATTATGATATACTCATTATGTTAGATTAGATAAGTAGAATAGTTTTTATGCAGCTTGTAGTTCTCATTAGTTATGTAGACCTACTTGTGTGTGAGACATATTACTCAAAAATGATCTCTAGCTCTGGGACTTTCAGATCTTTGGGTGCTTTTTTGGGTTTAATACTTTGATGAACCACCAGGGAAAGGCAGTGCTCTGTACTCTTGGTACTTGTGTAAAGTGAAATAAAAGTGAAGTTAAATCTTTTAGTTTTTCTCCCTACCATCACTCTCTCTTCAAATAAATGAATCTCATCCTGAGAGCAACACATTCCCCTTGTAGTGTTTTACATCTGCTTTACTGAAGTGATAGATAATAAATGATGCTCTCCAATCTTTTTTTACGTAAAGTGTGGTGTTGGTTGTGTAACTTCACTGAAGTGAATAATTTTTTTCATTGGAAAATTTTAACTTTTATTTGTTTAACTTTTATTTAATTTTAAATTTTAACAAATTCACCGAAAACACCATGAAATGGAAATAAATAAACTAATTAATATTGTAAAGTGAACAGCGCCAGGATTTCACAACCTGAGTCAAGATGAGAGAAGCCAGGCATGTGCAAATCAAATTATCGTCAGTTATACAGATTCCTGGGCTCACACATCCCTGAACAGTACCTGACCGTACCTGACTGAAAATGCAATACCTCTAGCGGCCTCCAGTGGCCACTTACAACGACAGTGAAGAGAACATAACAAGACGACAGTTAAAGGGATATTTCACCTCTGGAAAGATGAATGTATTTAAAATGGGTCATTTATGTAGGAGAAATGTGAAATTATTTAAAAATTTGGAGGTTTCTAGACTTAGAAAAGCCATAAAAAGTATTTTTGGCTTATGTGGATGAAAGACAGCTCCCAGAATGCACTTGCTTCACTGCCCCAGGAGACCACGCCTACAACGCCTCAACAGGGACACTGTTTTGCTTCAATAATATAGATATAATACAGTGTCAATCTTATTAAATACTATTTATTTTGTATAAAATCATACAGTACCGGTCAAAAGTTTGGTAACATTACTATTTTTAAAAAATTTTTTGGAGCTCATCAAGCTTGCATTTATTTGAAAAAAAGAAGTAGTGTAATTTATTCATGTGTATAATATTATATCATGTAACACTGAAGACTGGATTAATGATGCTGAAAAATCATCTTTGCATCACATGATTAAATTATAATTTAAAGTACTGTATATTAAAATAGAAAACCATTATTTAACCATTACATTTTAATTATATTAATATAAAACCTTCATTTAAATGTTTATAAACCTGTTTGCACACTGTTTTTGCTGTTGTTTGTGCTTTGTTCTATAGTAAGTGACCTGAATTAACCAAATACTGAGTCTGTATTTCGTATGTCGTTGAAAAGTCTCCAAAATAGTTTTGGGCAAATGAGTTTAATTAGACCACTGCATGTCTGCTCATATTATATTAATTAAAAACTAAAATGACCAACTGGTTTCCAACATACGACTTTTGATCCACGATGCTGCCACAACGTCGCAGTTACTGACAACGTTACAAAGTTACGTTGTGGCAACGAATCCAGGAATTTTACTTTTTCGGTTACCACGATGTAACCAGTTAAGTTGCCGCGAAAGTTTGGTCACCAGATTACGTTGCCGTTACATAACAGTCACATATTTTTGTTAGCTGGGACAGTTCCAAGGACGAACGACAGAACAAATTCGACATAAACAAAGAACATGCACATCAACATACCAATTTTTTCGAACTACTAGACAATGATTGTTGACAAGGACAAATGTGTAGTACAAAGCACAAAGCATTCGACTCATTTTTGGCACAAATGGAACCCCATAGTGGTACATTTTGTATATATATATATATATATATATACATTTACTTTAATAAAAGCTTATAATGACATTTACATTTTGTATTTTTAAGAATAGAACAACAGTGGGGGAAAATGCTAATGAACTACATCTATTTCTATTCACATGATTTGTGGACACTTTGTGGGTTGCTAATCCTACAACTTTATTAGAATAGTTTAGAATTGTATTGGGCATTTGAGACAGTAAATGCACAGGAAAATCGATAGATTTTGGAACAGTTTTTAATGGAACAGTTTTTATTGAATGTAATGTGTTGCACTTTCGTGGCCAGTTATTGTTATTGAAAAGACATAAGCATTTAACATGCGTCTCTTGTAATTTAAATTTCTCCGGTATTTCTAGCAGTAGGACATTGTTCAAAAACAACAGTGTTATATGACGCAAGAAGCAGAGCAACAAGGTTGGAAATTTACCTCAGCAATAATAATTAGCGAGCGTATAGAGAGGGTTTAGTTTAGTCATGATCTGATGCAAGTTCATTTTTCGAGTGCATGATTCTTATTCGCATTTCCACAATGCAAAAGTGCCAGGCTGAGACAAAGTCCTTTTAAAGGTAAACAGTCTCTGGTTGAGAGCAGCTTTGTCCAGTCTGGACGTAACTTAGCGAGTACAAAACCTTATTTAATAATATAGCTACAATTAATTAATTAATAATAATGTATCTTAAATACAGTGTCACGAGTATATAGTAAGCTAAATGTAATGATGTAAAAACCTGTGGCTTCGTGATAATTTCGCATGGGACAACAAACCATGATGCGTCACCGTGCTACGCCATCAAATGGGCGTGGTTTGTTGTAAAAGGGGGCGGCGTTGATGTGAGTGACACATAAGCGGACGAATCAAAGGTCGCATGGTCGCAGGCTAAAGATATTTGTTTACAGTCGAGCGCGTTCATAAGTTTCAGCTCTAGTCGTCACCCTCACGCGTTCATTTGAAGGTGTGTAAACGGGACTTGGTGATCATGTGGAACTCAGCAGCTTTCGCTCGGAGTTAACGCTCACATATTTGGGAAGATGTCGGTAGCAAGCGTCAAAAATCAGTCGATAAATTACTACAGCGAAAACACACCGAGGGACGAGTATCAGAATACGTGACACTGACAGGTGAGGATGGAGAGGATGGAGAGGACCGCGCTCCGGCGCTTCGGGGACAGCGGCATGATGCTTCTGCCCTGGACTAAACAGATCCTGACGGTGGTGTGGGAACACTTGCGACTGCTGCTCCAGGTCATCTGCTGCACTTTTATGACGGGTAATTTTCTGATTCATAGATTTGTAATGCATTTTATGCTATCCATATGCTTGGCCATCGCAGATTTTAACTTACATAATCAGATTTACTCGGTTATAAGTACGTACATGTCAGCGTGATGTAACTACTGATTTCTGTGAAAGTGCAAACTGGGTTGATCAATTTATTTGCATATGTAAATTTTTGATTTGCACGATTTTGGTCACACTTTAGATTAGGGTCTAATTTTCACTATTTACTAGCTAGTACCTAACTACGCCTCAATAATCTCAATTAATAGTTAGTAAGGTCGTTGTTTTTTTTTTTGTTTTTTTAACTATGTTTTTATTGAACTTTTCTTATACAGAGAGAAAAAAAAGAAAAGAAAAAATAAAATAAAGTAAGGTCGTTGTTAAGTTTAGTTTTCGGGTAGGGATGTTGAATATGGTCACGCAGAATAAGGCATTCATGTGCTTTATAAGTAGCCTACTAATAATATCCTTGTTATATGCATGCTAATAAGCAACTAGTTGATGAAAATGACCAGCAGTTTATTATAAATAAACGCATAGCAGTATTACTGTAAGTTACTGTAAGGTCTACTTATGTTAACATTATTATGAGTTATGGTCTAATTTGTTAACATTAGTTATTATTGCATTAACTAACATGAACTAACAACGAGAAATATATTCTTACAGCATTTATTAATCTCATGTTAGTGCATTTACTAGTGTTAACAGATATATATATATATTGATCATAAAAATGTTTTAATCAATGTTAATTCATTAAATGTTAATGAATGCTTTAGGAGTTCATGTGAACTAATGTTAGGAAATTAAACCTTATTAATAATAGTACACACACATACATATATATATATATATATATATATATATGTGTGTGTGTGTGTGTATTTGTGATAGTACTAAAGTTTTTTAAAAATATTAAAGTGTAAAAACATTAAAGTGTAAAAACAAGGGAAAATGATAGAAATACTAATCATAATATATAAGTAAATAATGATATATATCGGGGGTTATAATTATTTACTTAAATATTAAGATTATTATGAAAATTTCTAATATTTTCACTTTAGTTTAGCATTTTTACATTTTAATATTTTTTATCACAAGTACGCACAAACACATTATATATATATACATACAGTGTATACACACTGTTTATATACTATTTAATTTATCTAAATACATTTATTGAATGGCCCTTGTTTGTGGTTATGGCCTGAAGTAACTCCAGTAACTACCTCTTGTTTGGTTCCCAGTTTTCCAGATGTTCAGGTTTGAAGTCCATCTGAGAATCACAGATGAGACAGGGCAACACATTCAGCACATGACAAGTGGCTCAGGAGACCCATCTGACAGTTTCCTGCTCTCTTCCTTGTTTGAAAACAACAAAAACATGGTGGTCGGAGGTTCCAGTCCGCTTTCGAAATTCGGCAGAGACCCGTTCGACGTGGGCTCCCACTCCAGAGCCGTCCTGTCCAGTCTGGTCAGCGATGAACTCTGTTGCTCTTTGGTGGACGACCTCGTGTCCCACGCAACAGAGTGTCTCAGTGACACAGAAGATCTCTATATTGGAGATCACTCCGTGTGGAAACACGGATATGACTGGACCGTTTTAGGAGGTTCCGAGAGGAAATGCGCAGAGAGCACCTGCACTTTTACCGTGTCGGGGTTTTCCGCAAAGGACTTTGTAAAGCATCAAAAGCCCATCAGTGATCCTGACACATCTGGTTCATCTACAGAGGATGTTCAAACTCCATGTCAAGTGCAGTCAGTCGCTCATCTCTCGGACAGCGAGTTCAGCTGGGGCAGCACAGACAGCTCTTGTCTCGAAGGAGAACGCGAGGAGAGCGACAAACTCTGGGAGCTTCTGACCAGCTCGACGGATCCATATCACCCGATGCACTTCACGGCGTGTTTGTCCAGTGCGGCAAGCAAAACGCAGGAAATTTCAAAGCCTGAAAGCCCCACGTCACAATCCACAGCATCTACAGGCTCTGAATCTTCCAAAGCAGGTTCTGAAGATGAAGAAGAAGAGGCCTTGTGGAGATCCCTCTCTCAGAATGATGACCCATATCACCCGCTGAATTTCAGAGCGCCCCTTCAAAGCTCACCAGCAACACCTACACCTCCCAAACACCATTCACCCAGCCAGACCACGCAAGTTAAAGCCAGACTCTTCAAATCTACGAGGCGCTCAAAGCTGCATTCACCACCAAGCAAAGTTCCTCGCCATTGCTGCCACAAATTACCCTTAGAGACATTATCAGTGGTGCCATGGAGAAGATATGTTGGTCTGACAGCGGTTCAGGGCAACCGGAGGAAATGTGCTACTTTTAAGAAGGTAATTATCAGTCTCAAGGTGTGGTCAAATTTACCGTTGTTCGACGAAATAATTCCCCATGCATATTTCACAACAGGTTCCAGTTGATTGAAAATGTTTATGAGCAATATTGTTAATTAAATTTAACAAATTAGAATTGAGTAATAATTAATCAAATTAATTCCTTAAAAGTTAACCATTTAAAATGAGTAAAACCTTCAAAAAAAAAAAAAAAATTTAAGTCACCATTATGGTGATCAGTGTTTGTTTTAAAATGACGGTTTTCTCCTTCAGTGATTCTGCTTGTGTCTTCAATGTTGGCAATATAAAATAAAGAGTTCTTAATTAATCTTTTATATCTGTTATTCAGATATTTTGTTAATTTTTTTGGTGTAAACTTTACTAATTTAAAATGGTTAACTTTTAAGGAACAATTTGATTAATTATTACTCAATTCTAATTTGTTGAATTTAATTAATAATATTGCTTGTAATCTGAGTTTTATTGATTAAATAAAGCATATTAACTTTTACATTGTATTGACAATAGAACATTTTGGCTATTAAATTTCTCTGAAAATGCGCTAATGTGACCACGCCTCATGTTTTCATGTTTTCCAGGTGAAATTTTCTCCCATCGTACAAGTTCACAAGATGCACACTTGGTCCTTTGCTCTTCAAGCTTCACGTAAGGGACAGTGGGAGGAGCTCGCGCGGGACAGAGACCGATTCCGAAAGAGAATCGGTGAAACTGAGAAGGCCATTGGCTACTGTTTTAGTTTGTCACACAGGGCAAAGCTGTGGGCCTATAAGGACAACCTACAGAAAGAAAGAAAAACAGCCCTTGATCTGCAAAATGTTGCTTCTGATTGTAATTATTGATCTTATTATTCCAAGGCCAGACTTTAGACTGTTATATTGACTGAAATTGACAATTATACCTCACTGCTGTGTCCCAACACACAATGTACCTTGACTGCTTCTAAATGTTAATCATTTTTTTGCTAGGCCTTACAGATTTTCAGTGCGACTGATCACACATTTATTTTAACACAAATTGTGGATTAGTAGGAGTTATTGAATAGCAGACTAGTGTTATTTTATTTAAAGGGACAGGTCACTCAAAAATGCTGTCATTTACTCACTCTCATGTGGTGTTTGTGTGTGTGTATATATATATATATATATATATATATATATATGCCACATGAGAGTGAGTTGACCCAAACTTCTCAATGGTGGTGTATTTTTTTTTAAAGAAATTAATATTTTTATTCAGCAAGGATGCATTAAATTAATTAAAAGTGACAGCAAATACATTTGTAATGTTAAATATTTTTATTAAATATTGTTAATTTCTTCGAATCTATCACATTTCTACAAAAATATTAAGCAGAACAACTTGTTTCAACCTTGACCAAAATAATCAGAAATGTTTCTCAAGCAGCAAATCAGAATGATTTCTGAAGGATCATGTGACACTGAAGACTGGAATGCTGAAAATTCAGATTTGATCACAGGAATAAATTACATTTTAAAATACATTAAATACAAAACCATGATTTTAAATTGTAATAATATTCCACAATTTAAAAATGTTACTGTATTTGTCTTTAAAGAAATGCATTGGTGATCGTAGTAAACTTATTTAAAGAAAAAAACTTGCAATTGTTGAAAATGTCTTCCTACATCCTCTGTTCATAGGCATAAACATACTATTATTATCCGATATTTGCTTAACTTGACTTCACTGATCATTGCAATTTGTACTCGAGAATGAATAAAATGGCAGTAACTCTTTAGCTTTCCAGAAACTGTTTTTGGTATTTTCTGCACACTTCAAGGCCCGGTTTCACAGATTAAACCAGGATTAAGCCTTAGTTCAATTAGGACATTAAAGTAGCTTTTAGAAACGTGCCTTAGAAGAAAATTAAACATTACCTGTGTGCATTTTGAGAAAACAATGGCACTGATATATATTAAGATAGGCCCCCTATCACGGCCTGCCTTTGTTAAATGCACCATAGTGTTTCCTTGATCGTTTGTTTTGGTTGATCTCACTAGTTGATTGTGTCTCGGACTGAGACTGCAAGGTGGAGAACTCCTGTGAGAGCGCCGTGTGTAAGAGAGGGTTAAAAACAAAGCGTGATGAAACTCTCTCCCTTGACGAGAAATCAATTAGCATCTCCCCTCGACACAGCGGTCGCAACACACACTTGCATGGTGCAAAGACAAGCAATCGTTTACGCAATCTTACACGCTGTGACAACAGAATTTAATGATGCTTTGTCCTTGAGTTAATTGGATGGCATATCAAACACGTTTTATTGATCACATGTGCTATTTAACACTAGTGACACGAAAGCTCACTTGTACTTTTCCTGTTAGCGTGTTCAAACAGTGTCAGTTTGGAAAGCAACAGATGTGTGAGCATGCAGTTTTGTTCAGGTAGTTGCATGCGGTGTGTTCCTCTCCTAAGGTGTCTTCACCCAGGTGACCCTGGTCTCTAAGCAACCGAGCACAGCAGTGTCTGGCAGTGAGGATTGCATATGATTGCAGCAGGGGTTGGTGTGTTGTGGGAGGGCGGCCAGCCTCTATTACTCATCCTGGAGAGTCCAAAGCTTGAGACGGGGGATCTCTGGAGTCACAATTACAAAGCGCTTACTGCCTGATGCAATAGAGTAATCAGCAGCCACGGTGTGTGAGACACACACAAAAGGCAGCACAGGTGGTAGCCGGACACATCCTTATTACAGGGAGAAACTTGAGCTGGATCACGCTATAGTCACCTTGATATAAAGTGCATTTGCCAGAGGTTAAAAACATGAATCATAACAAATGCTCACACTTCCCTGCCTGATATGTAAAAATATTTGAATATTCAAATGAGTTACAGCAGCTTCACAGAGCCATTTTGTCAATGTGAATGTGAGTGAGAGGCCTGCATTCATGAAATCTTTTTTTGGAGTATTTTGTGTGCGTGTAGGTTAATTTTCTTCTGTGAGGGGTAGCATTAGGGTTTGAAAGATGATGTATACAGTTTTATATTGTGTGTATCACTTTTGTCTTCATGTTTAAAGTCCCGTTGCACAGACAGAACTTTGGGTTAGGATTCTTTGAAAGCCGACACGCTAACATCGCTGCTCAAGAACTGTGCTACACTACTAGGCTACCTTCAATAAAGGTACCTTCAGGTTAGAGGATAGAATATACAGTTTGTACAGTACAAAAAAACATTATTACTATGGAAAGTCCCCATAAATATGAAAACCCAATGTGTGTGTGTACAGGTTTGGCTATACTTGTTGTGAGGGTCAAATGTCCTAACTTATTGTTAAGGGTAGACGTGACTGAATCGTCATGAGCAGATGTAGCACTCAGGAGAAGTTAGATGAGTTTGCATAGATGGGGGTTTTTATTATTCACAATTAAGACCAATGAAAAGCAAAAAAAAAAAAAAAAACCAACAAAAAACACTTTTGAATTAACAAAGTAAATTGACATGAGAGTAAAAAAATAATAATAAGTAACAAACTTTTACAACAGTTCAAAAATTGACCTTAACACAAATCAGTATATTAGAGCAAGGACAGACTTATGTCCTTTCACCAGCTCCCTTGACAGAATGAAACCTGAGGTCACCCGGGTCACCCATGGAATTGGAACATACCAACACATGATTATGATACAGGGGTGGCTCAGATGACAACGACACGAATGCTTAAAAACAGCATGAAATACAACCTCTATAAACTAGAAAATTATAGAATATTATTTCTAGGTTCAGCTGACAATTGGCAAGCAACAAGTCACATTTGACACCTACAAATTAATTACTCAAACTCCGAGTCACTTTTGTATTGCCCCGGAAGTCATAGCGTTATTTAAACTCCACAATGGCGGCAAATTTTCCTTTACACAAACAAACCGGAGACGCGAGTACGACAAGAATGGTATGTCAAAACAAAAGCAATGTTTCTCTTAAACTAAATAAACAGATACCTATTGAAAACATGTATTGTGTGATTATTGTAACTGTGACTGTGATGTAAATGACATGATTTTCTTTAAAACAGCAAGACTGTAGTACTATTAGCTGTTAAAAGTGTGCACACCAAAGCTACGGGACATAGCTATGAGATTTTGTAGTGAAAGGCTAGATTAACCGCTGATTTGTAACAGTATAAAGATCAACAAAAGACATTAATGTGCTAGACAAACATACAGATCTTATTTGTACTCAGTCTTTGTGTAAGTTACTAGAATAGGCAGCGCGCCCCTTCACACTCCGGAAGTCGGCCATTTTGGAGGCACAGAACATAAACAATGCCATTGAACTGAATGGACTCGCAAATTTGGCTGATTATTTCTGCTAAAAAAGGGTCGAGATTTGGTCTGTACTAATCGGTCGCATCGGGAAAATACCTTTCAAGTTTTATAGACTGCCAAAAGTTAAAGAGAAGAGTTCAAAAGAGAAGAGGGCGTTTGTGGTTGAGAGAGGCACAGCATCAGCTCATCAGCCACTGAGCCACAGGTGTGTAAATGACTGTCATTTTATATGTGTAGACAGAATGCCGATTAAAGTCGTATGAAATACAATTATAATACAATTCTAAGTTATTAGTAGCTACTGTATGCTGTAGACTACTGATTTTATTTTTTAAACGGTGTGAAAAGTAAAAATTACCATCAATTCATCTTTGACTTGTCAAAGTACACCTTTCATCATAGTAACTGAAACTTTCAGTTATTCTTTTTCAGCTGGCTGACCGTACAAATATTCATATGGTAGTAAGCATTTTTTAAAGGGAAATTATACATTATAAAAGGAAAATATACCTTTTGTAAAAAAAAAAAAAAATGTGGCGTGAAAGTATAATACTACTTGTGCTATACTATAATAATACTTCAGGTGAGTGTATAGTCAGCATAAAATTTAGATTTCAAGCTGTTGGCTGTATTGCATAACAATCACCACAAGATGGTACCATTGATCATCTGTTTCCATCTAACGTTACATATCTCTGGGTACAAGATATTACATCTGTTTGTTTTTGTTTTTACACAATTTGTGTTTTTTCTATAGTCTGAACTAAAATGTAAAAGAACCAAAATACAACCAGATTAGAAGGATCTTTTACTATTTAAATAGATCCTGTTAATATACACCTAGTTTTACATTTTCTGACTGGTAAGCAAAGATATGTACTGTAAGATGAAAGTCGTACGTGCCCAAAACATTATAGACTACGCCATGTAAGGAATACCTGTTGTGGTTGTATGCATTTGTTAAGTAAAATGAACTAGAGAACATGGGATTCTGACTGTGATTATCTCTATGTATCACTGGTAACTCTTTTTCTATAACATAACATGTAGCCATCAAGTTACACCGTTTGGTAACACTTTACAATAAGGTTTGTTAGTTAACATTAGTTAACTACATTAGTTAATATGAACTAATAATGAATAGCACATATACAGCATTTGTTAATCTTTGTTAATGTTATTTTCAACATTTACTAATACTTGATTAAAATCTTGTTAACATTAGTTAATGCACCGTGAACTAACACGAACAAACAATGAACAGCTGTATTTTCATGAACTAACATTAACAAAGATGAACAAATGCAGTAACAAATGTATTGCTCATGATTAGTGCATGTTAGTAAATACATTAACTAATGTCAACTAATGAACCTTATTGTAAAGTGTTGCCCACCGTTTAATACAACCAAACTATATATAATAAATTGTTATTAAATGATATGTTAATCATTTATAATAAATATTATATGTAATTCAGATAAATAAAATGTTATAGTCTACATGGCTAATATAATTTTCACCCCGGGAATAATATAATCATTATGAGTATTAATGAGACTTTATGAGAATTTAATTCATGCTAGCTAACAGAAATGGCACCAGTAGTAACTTTTGCTTTATACTCACACGCCTCTAGATGTCACAATACGACCATATAGAAAATTGGAGCACAATTTTAAGTATATACCTTATAAATCATCTCATTGTTTTCATATAACTGGTAAAAATGATAGGCCTACTTGTCCAAGGTGAAGATCATGAAGAGAAAAAAGCAAGTGCTCGAAATATTTGATAGAACTATGATGCTACTACTTCGATTAGTCTGATTATAATCATTATGTACTGTGTTTTTTTATTCAACTGATCTTGTCCATATCCATATTTGGTGGAAATATAGGCATAATACACGTGACAAAATGTTTTCTACCCATCACAAAAATATTAAACTAGCTATAACGTGTAACCAAACATCATTATTTTGCGTGTAAAGCTATTTGTTTTGAGTTTACTTTATGTGTGTGTGCAAAGTTACTTATAGTCAACGGAATGTGTTAAAGGGACCATCATATATTTTTTAGTATCATTATTTAATTATTATTATTTTTCATTATCTTCTGTTTGCGAGGTATTTAAATCGTAAAAACGTTTTCTGTACATTTGTCTTTGAAATAAAATAAAGAGAAAAAAAACATATTGTATCTTATCTCAAGAGCGTGAGCAAAGATTATCTCTATGTTTTAGGACGATAGTCTTTACTGTAAGGAATTTATGTTTTTTGTCGGCTAAGCTTGCTCACTGAAAGCCAAGTGCAAAGTTAGCCCTCCCCTTTAATCGCCTTTGCCCGAGCGCTGATCGCTAGAGGAGGACAGACAGTGGAGGGAGAGAGAGAGAATGAGAGAATGAAAGGTAGACGGGACTTTACACGGGAATAATGGCGGCGCCGCTCCGGCGGGACACCTTACCTGAGAACTGCTCTTATGGAGTGTGCAAGGACGGCAGGGTCTTTTTCATTGAGTGAGGATTCATGTTTACTATTGCATTAGAAAGAATTTCTTTCCCATAGCGTTCGAGTGTTTTCCAGCTATTGCATCGCTAACAGGTGGTTTGTTTTCCTGCCAGCGATGAATCGTGCACCACCACTTGGATTCATCCTCTCACTGGAGAACCTGTCAATTCTGGACACATGATCCGATCCGGTAAGTGGATTCATGCGTTCATTGAGCTTCATAGTTCCCAGTGTTATTACGTGTTGCAAACAGAACGCTAAAAGTTTCGCAAACGTTGTGTTTTTCTTGCCCCTTAGATCTACCCACAGGTTGGGAGGAAGGTTTCACGAAGGAAGGAGCGAGTTTCTTTATTGAGTAAGTGGATGTGTTTATTGTAATTACACCTTGCTGTGAACATGCGGTGCGTCAGGTGAATTACAGGTTTAACGCTGGTCATATATATGGCCCACACCTGACCATGGAAAAATTAATATTGGGGATTGTGCACGAGACATCAGAGGTAAGCTACTCGGTTATTGTCTTTGTAGACAGGCATTCAAGTCCAAAGTCTGCTGATCAGAACAGGTGTAAACACCTTTTGAGTTTTCAGTTCAAGTCTCTCATGTTGGCTGGGACTCAAAACCATGTTACCAAAATACTGTGCAGTGCTGAAGTCTGAAAATTATAGTAAGGAAAATGCTTGTTTGCTGTATGCTAAAAAATATCTTAAGATTTTGTCAGCGGCTGCGGCAGCTACATAATTTATGAATACTACCCCACCGTACAAAAATATGTTCTAAGAACATTTTGTTAACGTTCCTGAAATAGTTATTTCTGAAAATTCCATTCAGAATGTCCATTTTTTAATGTTTTTAACACAATTCTGGGTAATGCAAATGTTAAAGGGATAGTTCACCCAAAAATGAAAATTCTGTCAGTATTTACTCACCCTATGTTGTTCCAACCTCGACCTTCTTTCATCTTTGGAACACGAATTAAGATATTTTTGGTGAAATCTGAGAGCTGGATCACTCCTCCATACTAGTCCATAGGCTTCTTGAGGGATTGAAACTTGCCGGCCTCGAAAAGTTATTAAAGACATCGTTAAAATAGTCAGAGTGACTACAGTGGCTCAATCTTAAGTTTATCAAGCGACAATAATACTTTTTGTGCGCTAAAACAAACGTAAATAACGACTTTATTTCAACTATTCATTTCCTTCTCTTTGGACCTCTAGTCAGTTAAACTAGTGTAATTGCGTAGACTCACTATTGGCTGACGCTGGTCATGTGTGATGCGTGTGACGTACAACAGATCATACGCTGTTAAACTAGTAACCTGACTCGAGGCCAAAGAGAAGGACATGAATTGTTGAAATAAATTGTTTTTTTCTCTCGCACAAAACGTGTTCGCGTCGTTTGATAAACTTAAGATTGAGGCACTGTAGTAACTTGGACTATTTTAACGATGTCTTTAATAACTTTTCGAGGCCGGCAAGTTTCAATCCCTCAAGAAGCCTGTGGACTAGTATGGAGGAGTGATCCAGCTCTCAGATTTAATCAAAAATATCTTAATTCGTGTTCCGAAGATGAACGAAGGGTGAACATGAGGGTGAGTAAATACTGACAGAATGATAATTTTTGGGTGAACTGGCCATTTAATGGAACATTTTATTTGATTGTTTTTAGAATGTTCTCTGAAGTAGGAACTTTTAAAAAATGTTAGACGAACGTCCAACCGAAACATTTCAGAAAATAACTTTTCATGAAAGATGTATAAATAATGTTTTTGTGCTAGCGTTTTGAGAACATCTTCTGTTAATATTACTGATAGAATATTTGTTCATAACTTTGAAAGAACCTTGCCTGAACATTATGGTGCGTTCAAGTCATGTCGAAAAGATTGTATTTATGAGTTGAACGCACATGAACGCCACTGCAAAGTCGTACACCACAAAGTTCTGAGAATGTTCCCTGTTTGCTTGAAGGCCTTTGTGGCAATGGTTCACATGCAGGTGTGTGTTCGCTTGACTTCAATAGATTTGCTGATACACTATAGATCAGTGATTCTTAAGGTGTGATCACATTAGCGAAACGTCAGCATATGGCATTCAAGTGCAAGTGCGCCTCGAAAAAATCCTCTAAAATCAGTCTGTTTTGTGCTAGTCTTGTTCTCTTCATGGTGTTTGCACTGGTATAGAGGGCTCATCTCTTATCAGATCTGTGTGAGGTGTGTTTAATCCCCTGTCTGGCTTGTATCTACATTTGAGTCTTAATATCTTCCAGGGATTTTTTTCATGTCTTCAGAGCTGCCTCATGGCCTAAGAATTAATAGAAGGATTAGTGACTGTCAGGCTATCTAGATTTTCCCTCATAAAGCGCTGATTTGGGGATGAATTTGGTATTACGCTGCATGTGGTTGATCAGGACAAAGATAATGATCTTGTAGTCAGAGCTGAATCTTGAGTATGAAAGAGAAAAAGACAGTCAGCCTGCAGAAGTGTGTTTGCTGACAAATCCAAAACGCATCACATGACTCCAGTCTGTTTGAGGATATTGCACGGGCGGAGCCTGTTTTATTAAAGATAAACAGGATAAAGTAGTGATGACACTACTGTAGACTAACACTGTACAGTGTGACTTGTAGTGTGATTAGGAACACAAAGCTAAGTGGTTTGTAATTGATTAATTGAAATTGGTCAACACTAAGTATTTTTGAGTTTCTGGCCAATAGTATGAAGAGTCATATCTCATGAAGAGTATATGGAAGAGCTTTTGTCCTTTGAGCTGCGACAATTTAAAGTATTAGTTCACTTTTAAAAAAACTTTTGCTGATAATTTACTCACCCCAATGTCACCCAAGATGTCCATGTCTTTTTTTCTTCAGTCGAAAAGAAATTAAGGTTTTTGATGAAAACATTCCAGGATTTTTCTCCATATAATGCACTTCAATGGGAACCAAACGGTTCAAGGTCCAAAAGACAGTTTCAGTGCAAACTGCAAACTGTTCAAAGGGCTTTAAACGATTCCAGATGCCAAATAAGGGTCTTATCAAGCGAAACGATCATTCATTTAAAAAATAAATAACAAAGTTTAAGTTTTATAAGCTCAAATGCTCGCCTTGCTCTGTTCTGTGACGCACTTTCGCGACTCTCCTGTTCGAACTCAAAATGAACAAATCTTTTTCAGAGTCATTTGGTTCATTCAATGAACGAAACGAACGAATTGACTTGAATTTTCAGTGTTTCTGCCTATGAGGGCATTTTCAGTAACGCAAACTAGCAGATATTACAATGATATTACAAGTTTCAAATGTTGCCCAGAAACTCACCTTTATTGCAATCCACATGTATCTTGGATTCATTCTCTGTTCTCTAATCACACTACAATTAGTAATTGATGAAGCTTACACATTTATTGAACTGAACTGACTTGAAGTGAATGATGACATTGTCTTTTTAGAGTTGCTTTACAGCCATGTCCTATAATGCAACAGTAAATCCTCTGCAATAAAGAGGAAATAAACTTGGGATCCTGTGGATCAGGTAAATAATTAACTTTGATAAGTTGCTGAAAGTGAGCTGCATTCTCTGTGAGGGAACGTTGTGTTGACTCAGGACTTGACGGATAGATTTAGCCTGTATTGTGACAGTCAGATGATCCGCCTTCTGATTCTTGTTGTTCTGGCCTTTCCATTCCCAGCGCCAGAGAAGGAGAAGCTGAAGAATGATCTATAGAGGGAGATATGAGAGAGGATCCACCGCAGGAGTGTGCTGGCAGCACTTGATGAAGCACATCTGACACATATTGTGCGTTGTCACTGCTGCTTTAAATCCAGTGTTGTTCTCTCCTTGGGGAACCAGTTTCCCGGATGCGTGGAAATGTGTGATATTGCATGACTGACAGACAGGAATACAGGCCGCATCCTAAACTACTTTGAGATTTACAAGCATCACTCTCATGGCTTAATGCAGTTTTAATAAGTCTTTTTATTATCGAGCATGTCCTACAGTTCAGCAAGAGTAGACTGTGTTTTATGACGATAGCTGATTTGGACATTGAGTTTGGGGTTTATAAAGGAATGAAAGCACACCGAAGGGAAGAAATGCACTTAAATCATCATTGCTGTTAGGGTTGCTGTCATTGTGAAATGTTGCGAGTTTATTGTCCTTTTCAGGACCTGGTAGAGCTGCCAGATGTAGATGCACTTATTACGTAATTACAATAACTGTGTAATAACCCTGAACCTACCTCTAAAGCTAACCTTAATCCATGTAGTTACCTTAAATTACCCAGTACTTACTTGGGTAAGTACAATGTAAGTGCATGTATGTACACATATGTAGAATAAAGAGTTTAAAATTGAGAGCTCCAACCCATAATCAGTGTGCAACTTGCATCGCTTTTGATTTTGGTTAGTTTGACAGCAATGGTGCAAAACAAGACATTATGTTATCTTTATGTTGCAACCTTTTATGTTATTATGGGGCTGTTTACACCTGGCTACTTCATGCGTTTTCTGTGATCGGATAGCTATCCGATCGTAAAACGACCTGGTGTAAATGCCCTCCGAAACGCATTCGAGACGGATTTGAATCTGATCGCATAAACCACTTCAGGAGGTGGTCTGGGCCGCATCTGGTTGTTGAAACCACATATGTAAATTTTACTCCTCCCAAAAATGCTAAAAAATAAAAGTGTGACAGCGTGTTATAGGCATCAAAATGATCTTTTTCTGAGTCAATTCGTTTGTTTTGTTCGGTGAATGAACCAAATGACTCGGAAAAAGATTTGTTCATTTTGATGAACGAGTTCGAACAGGAGAGTCATGAACGTGCGTCAGAGAACAGAGTAAGGCGAGCATTTGAGCTTATAAAACTTAAAATTTGTTATTTATTTTTTAATGAGCGATTGTTTTGCTTGATAAGACCCTTATTCAACGTCTGGAATCGTTTAAAGCCCTTTGAACAGTTTGTAGTTTGCACTGAAACTGTCTTTTGGACCTTGAACCGTTTGGTTCCCACTGAAGTCCATTATATGGAGAAAATCCTGGAATGTTTTCATCAAAAACCTTAATTTCTTTTCTGAAGAAAGAAAAGACATGGACATCTTGGATGACATGGGGGTGAGTAAATTATCAGCAAAAGTTTTTTCAAAAGTGAACTACTCCTTTAACTATCGCAAATCCAGGTGAAAGGAAGTCGCAGACGCTTAATCATCACAATCATCGCCATTAAAAGAAAAGAAACAAAATGATCTTACCAGGGCTTTTGCCGCTCTCTCTTACTGCTCTCTTTAATTTTGAATTTGGCTGATGATAAATAAAATGCAGCTCAAAACTCTTGCTTTCTGGGACGTGCACTCAATTAAATCTGCTTAGTTTTGCAAAATTAAATCCGTTTTGCAAAAAACACATTTATTGTGACCAGGTGTAAATCGAATCGTTTTGATAAATCAGATAGCTATCCGATCTGAGAAAACGCGTGAAGTGGTCAGGTGTATGAGAAGTCGCCACATTAATAATGAATGGGAAGCTCTAAATCTATCGAATGGGAAATAGTGACCGACCGATATATCGGGCCGATATTTGCGTTTTTTACGTGTATCAGAATCGGCCGATTCGCTACTGCTGCGTTCGCCGATAGTTTTTCCCGGCACAGAAAAATTTACTTTTTAAGTAAAAATGTACTTTTTAAGTTACTTTTAAAATGAAGTACAGTGTGCACTGTGCACTTTATTGTGCTGGTTGCTACAATAGTGTAATTATTTCATTTATGCTTAAATATTTATTTTCAGCTCTGAACTTTTTTTTTGTTCAACCTCATGTTTTTAATATTTGTTAAATTGTTTATCTACTTGTTCTTGTTCTACCTCACGTTTTTACTATTTGTTAAATATTGTTTTTTAAAGTTAAATAAATGTTACTTTTGTTAAATCGAGACCTGTAACATTTGTTAACATCATGTCATTTTTATGAAGTAAATTTAGCGAGCAAAATATATCGGCTCAAGAAAATCGGCAGCCCGTATCGGTCATCGGCTAAGGCTGATGGGAAAAAAATCGGTATCGGCACTAAAACATCCATATCGGTCGACCCCTAATGGGAAACTCATGTAAAGTTTGGGGTAAAAATAAAGTTTGGATTCATTGATTGAAAAGAACAGCATTTTTCTTTCTAACTTTATGAATGTTTTTACTGTCACTTTTGATAATTTTACTGTATCCATCCTGAATAAAAGTACAAATTCCTTAAACTAAGTCCTACACAGTGAGTTTTTTTCTGATAATTATTTATTTCACTCTTTGTAACAAAGTGTTTCGGATTCATATCGAGTTTTTTGGGGTTTCGCAACGTTAGATTTTTTTTTGTCCGATTCTGTATCTGCAGCTGTGGTAACTTTGAGAAGATAAATACATTTTGTTTTGGCCCACTTGGTGTTTGTTTACGCTGATCCATCAAATCAGCTAGCTAATGTTATATAAAACAAGATAGGCCTGCTTTCTCTGATGATCATTATCTTCACACTTTTCTTCTCTCCATGCAATAATGATTAGGAATGGGCCTTATTATTTCCCCATCAGGCGAGATGCAATAAAACAAACAGTGATTAAAGCTAATTTACTTGCAACATCTTCGCTTCTAGTATAGACAGACAAATGACTGATTAGCGCTCTGATTTTGTCCAAAAACTACTAATTTAGACAAAGTATTCTGTTACAATTCACTTTTTTAATTATTTTAGGGGTTGTTTAAAAGCAATGTGCTTTAAACGGAACTATTTGCTTAGGTTTAAGTGATCGTTCACCCTCATGTCGTTCCAAACCTATAAGACTTTCGTTCATCTTCAGAACCCAAATGAAGATCTTTTTGATGAAATCTGAATTTTTTGTCCCTCCATTGACTTTGAAAAAAGTCCATAAAGATATTGTAAAACTAATATATAAGAATTGAGGAGTTTCGTCCCATATTTTTCTGAAGAGACACGATGATGACCAGATTTAATTTAGGTTTTTAAACTCTTACATATCTTCGATGCTATGAATCTGGCAAGATAATCCGCCAGACTAATAAACATCTGTGTGTGACTTGTCTGAGGATGACAGCCAGAGTGTAGTTATGCTAACAGTCAGCAGGGGGTGGATATGAGAATAATGCTTTATGAATACAACACACACGAGTCACATTTTTGGTTTTTAACAGGTCTTGATAAGGTTATGATCACGGCTCAAATGCAGTAGCATATCCAATGAATGTAGTACATGCTTATCACAAACACTTGGTTTATCTTATCAAAATTTTTATGAACTGTTTTTGTGGTTGATTTCAAGTTCCATAGCAACTAAATGATTAATGCACAGCTCAGACCCTTAGGATATGAAACTAGGATGTGTTTTTTTTCAGTGTGAGCCAAGCAGCTCAGTGTGATTCATATTAATGAATCTCTTTATGATAAAAATGAGTGAGCTTTCCTGGGCTATTACATATTAATGTGCCCTCCAGGCTGTGAGAGTGGGAGAAATCCACTGAGCACATTGTCTTTGTAACTTGACTCTCAGATCCTGTCTTTACTGTTACGCTTGACTCACATCGCCGTCACCTCGGGAGTGTGAGAGTTTTGTTTTATTAATATTCTTACATCGTTTGAGTTGACGTCCATGTGAACTTTGTGTTTATCACTTGTTTGACATGAAGTCATGTGACCTTCATGAAGAAAATTTTGAGACTGCAAGTACTGAAATGTGGATATCTAAACAGTCTTTCAGAAACCAAATTGCAGCTTTAGTTCTATTACTACGACAACGTGTGGTTTACATGCAGCTATAATAAAAATAATGTCTCAATAAATAATCTCGTGTGCAAACACAGAATAGGCTTGTCTGATTCTCAGGCTATGTTAAGAAATTAATACTTTTATTCAGCAAGGATGCATTAAATTGATCAAAAGTGACAGTAAAGCCATTTTAAATATAATGTTACTGTGATGATGTGGCTGAGGAACATACCGGAACATGACCTTGACCTAATATTCAAATCATTTTTGGCATTAAAATAAAATCGATAATTTTGACCCATATATTGTATTGTTGGCTATTGCCACAAATATACCCGTGCGACTTGTGAATGGTTTTGTGATCAAATTAATTCGCCATCAAAACTTTAGATAACAGGTGGTTTCGTAAAGATACTTTAGATGTGAACATTGATAATGTTCATGCATACATGCATATTGAAAGTAGATACAAGTTTAAATTCATTAGGCGTAGAAACTAGTTTAAACAGCAGACAAAAATGCTGGACATCCAAACAATCACACCACAAAAAGTTGATGACTCATAATTGCAGAGGAAGCTTTTTTCTCGGGCAGCCTTTTTCTCTGTCTTTTCTCTCTATCATCACAGCTTGTTTGTGATTGAAGATACTGTCAGAATTGCCCACAGACTCTGATTGCATTGTCATTTATCGCTGCTTTCACAGCTCTGCAAGACAAGTCAATTAAAATGACCTACAGAGAGAAAGAGAAGGTCTGATTAGAAGATTTTTTTTCACATCTGTTCATATCTGATGCTGGTAGAGGACACTCTATCTGTAGGTATACAGGTCACCTTCTCCAGATGATCAGGCTCACAATCTGCTATCTTTTACCTGAAGCTATATCTTACAGGCCACAGGAGGTGATTTCTGAATTGGAAAACCCTCAAATGATCTCTTTTGGCAGAACGTTATAACATACTATAAAAAAAAAATAATAATAATATTAATTATAATAATTCAATAAAATAAAATAAATACAAATTCTCTTGATAGAGTATTTATTTTCATGGTAAGAGCACATCCAGGGCTCAATCTGAAGGATTTTTTTTAACTTGCCCTGCCAGAATTTTCACTGGCACCACCACAAATAAATAAATACATAAATAACATAAAATAGGCCTAGTTATTGTTTTTTTTTTTTACCCATAACCTTAAGGTTTAATAAATAAGGTTATGACACCAAAAATAAAAATAAATGTAAAAATATTTTTTAGACCAAAAAAAAAAAAAAAATATATATATATATATATATATATATATATATATATATATATATATATATATATTTAGACCAGCGGATGAAGATGGATGGATATTTTTTAGACCATTACACTGTCAGTAATAAAAAAAGAACAAATAATCAAATTACGAGTAATAGCACAAATAAATACATTAGAACAAACATACAAATAAAATAAACAGCTCTTTTCAGGTATGTGTAACAGTAGTTTTCAGGTAGAGAAATTAAATAATCGTATGTAAAATCACTGTATAAATTAAATATATACTGTAGTGTAGATTAATCCTTAGTAAAGTTACAAAAGTTGTTTAGTCAAGAGCAGTGAGTCTTTCTCTTGTTTGATTAACATTAAAAACACAGACGGCAGCAGGTTTATTAGGCCGCTGTCACTTTAAGAGCTGCACGGATCCAATATCCTGTTACACATGCATTTTATTTCTCAACTTTTTTACATTTACTTAAGACGTTACTTAAGAATTGATTGAGTGATTGTACAAAAAAATATACATTTTAATTATACAAATAATATATCATTTTTTTTGTTTACTTCTCATCTATTCATTAATGCTGTGTTTTTGGAGATATAAAGTACTTTTGTATCCATATACCACACAATTCCTCAACTACACCATTAGCTTGCATATGAAATATTATTTTTTTATGATACATTGCATTTATGCTCTAGTACTAAGCCTTCATTTCTGATTTATTACGGCATAAGACGTTACAGTGTTACTATGTTTACGAGGATACTCGCCAGTACGGACATTTCGACGTGATTTACTATGACTGCTCAAGCAAAAGAAGACGTGAACGTGAATTCACTTTAGTATTTGCGCGCTGTCTGAGTGCCAATCTTCTTTATTGTCGAGCCCTGATATCACTTGTTAAACACTTATTTGATATGGTTTGTAATGTCTCACTGTGGGAATGCTTATGGAACAGTGTTCTCTGTCATGTCTGCTTGTGATGGATATCAGTGGGTTCTGCAGGACAGAACACAAGCTGGAGGTGGCGGGACAAAGGAGAAATTGAGAGGCAGATGAGGCTAGCTAAAGGCATGCTTTGTGAAAACCGGAGGCGTTGGCTCCCTGAACCCCTAGCGCCCTCACTGCAAACATTAGCATTGGCATCTTAGTGCGGCATCAGATCGTGTGTCCGTCCCTGGCAGACTCGGACAGGCAGAGACAGGAGATATACGGACAGAGACGAATGGGGTCGGGAATGGGGAACTGCTGTGGTCGTGAAGGGGACTCGGGTCATGAGACGGTGCCGGTCAGACACAAGGTTGCGTGGCCAGAGACGGACAGGGTCATCTTCGCATTAGACAGGTATGTCTCTGACATCTGTTTAGAGGATGTGGTGCAGTTTGGCATCCCTGTATACAAGTTAAAAATATAGTATCTTATTCACAAACACAAAGTTTTATGAACCAACGCTGTTCTTGGAGTGTTTACTAGTGTGCTAGTGAAGTGAACTTGCTGTTAGTGTTCTGCAGACTGCTGATTCTGTACTGTTACTATTTAAAGAGGCAAACTGGATTGGACACCATTCAATAAATGTTATGGAGATGGATGATTGGCCACAGGTACATATGATAAGTGAATATTGATAAATGTTTTGTTTGGATATAACAGCTAAATACCATTTTTGGGAGGGATGTGCTATGACAAATGTTATATAACAAAATCAGTTTTAAAGTTTTAATAATCATTCTAATTAGATGAGAATAGGGACACATATCATTTGAATCCATTTCAGTTTTTTAAAAAAATTCTAGCTGATAATAATAATAAAAGCATTACAGCCAATCAGAATGCCTCAAGCTGTTTAATTTTGGTATCAACTTGGTGGCGAAGTTCTTTTTTCTTAAAAAAAACAAACAAAACAATCAAAACAAAAATTAATGAGGTTTCCTCTAAGCGTTATGCATTGCAAGAACTGCAAGAGTTGCAGGAATGCAAACCAATGAATTTGCAAATTGTCCTTATAATTGGTTTCAATTCATCCTTTATAACTATCTTGGTAATTGGATGTCCTGTTTGCAAATCTCAGAGCCTTATCTAACTTTTTTTTTTATTAGATAAAATGACATCCACTCTAAAAAAGATGCAACTTTGGGTCAAATATGGACAAACCCAAAACGTTGGGTTAAAAATATAAGTTCAAAATGTAACCCGATGGCTGGGTTTGTCCATATTTGACCCAAAGTTGGGTTAAAAGTTTAAAACAACCCAGCAATTTTTAGACTGCTGCAGTAGTGCTGTAAAAATCCTGCCCTTCTTATTTACTGATCATCTTCAAGCCCTCATTTTCATCCGAGAAACTTCCTTAAGTCTTTAATGAGGACGGGAAGAGACCGGCTGGTGCTTGATGTTTGCAGTGATGTGACGCCTCACATGATTCCAGTGAGAAGTTGTCATGTTTGGGTCATTTTCTTCACATTTGCTTAGATAAAGCAGGGCTGTGCAAAGCAAAGAAACACTGCACATTAATATTGTCGTGGGATGTGTCATCGGTGCATAGGGAGGTTTTGAACACCAAACTATTGGAAGAATATCCAACCTAAAATAATCTCTGTTCTTTCTGCGTCTTGAATTATTCATAATTATTGCTGTTGGAAGTCTCTTTGATAGCACCAGGCTGTTTCATTGTTTCTGAATCATTAAATCCTGCCTTAGTGGGTTGTAACTGATTAATATATTAGGGCAAAGCATTAAAACTACTGCTAAATATTGGATTTAAAGCCTCACGTTATCAGAAAAAAGCAGGTGGTGACAGAGGCTTTAGGTTTTTTTATTTATGTGTTACATTTTTCTATTAGTTGCAATGACAAAAACTGGGTCACTTGACAAGCGAATTAGTTTCTTCTAAGAGTGTAGAAACAAGTGGTAATGTGCACGATTGCTATATGGATTTCTAGCAGTTTCCACCATCGACAAAGCACTTTGAAACAAATTAAAGAGTTATTGCTATCATCAATTACCATGATATGACCAATTCAAGTATGATAGACATGCTGTCTTTTATTTGTACAGTACAATTTACATCCCAAAGTGCAAATGCATATTTTATCTGGATTCAGTAGGAATCAGATGCCTAGTGTTTTCTTCCCAAAGCGTGGCCTGAAGAAATGTGGCCCACTGAAAGAAATCTTCCCCACAGACAACTTTCACAGTGAGAGATTATTCCAATTTCAGCTTTTCAGTGAAGTCCAAAGCCTGTGAAATGAAGATTTGTCGGGTCTGTGAAAACTTTGATTTAGTGCATCCATATGTAGTTTAAAATTGAACCTTTGATGTTTTGACTGGACCCCCGTTACACTGAAATGCCATGCTTTTTATTAACTAGGTCAGCGACTGTTTGTTAAGGAGGTAATGGATCTTAATAGAGCTTTAATGAAAGATGCGGATTGACTGGTTCATATGAGAAACTTTCCCTCTATTGAAACACACACTCACATTGACTCATTGGACCCAATTCCGACAATTATTGGGTCGTTCTGTCACACTCATCACAGCATCATACTGGGTAAAACATGAACATCATGCGATGTTTAAATATTGACCTTTTATTTTATTCTGAAACAGTCTTCCTCTGTCTCATGAGATTATTTAAAGAATTGTATTAAAGCAGTTTTGGAGATTCAACTTTCAGCCATTGATAATGAAGTTGAAAACAATATCTGTTACTTGTTTTAAGACACTTGATTTAATCACATTTCATCTGCACAGTTTGTGAGCATTACTGTTTGTGTAATAGTGTGGTTAACCCTGCAGGCTATCTTGTAGTACGATGTGTAAAAATAGTGAGGTCTATGAGTCTGCTGAGATCTGGAATAAAATATCTGGTTCATAGATGCTCTTGAGACGGCAGTAGTAAGATACACCATATACTTTTTTGACTAAAATATAGATGTTGCTGTATTGATTTTGCATTGAGTGAATGTTTGGCGTCAGTACGATTTAAAAAAAAAATAAATTAATACTTTTATTCAGCAATGATCCATTTAATTAATAAAAATTATTATTTTTGTAGCTATGTTGACTGTTACTATTTCAAATAGATGCTGTTCGCTTGAACTTTCTATTCATTGAATAGAAAACTGAAAAAAGATGTCATAGTTTCCACACAAATATTAAGAAGAAGAAATGTTTCTTGAGCAGCAAATCAGGATATTGGAATGATAAGGATAAGGATAATCCTAAGGATCATGTGACATGAAGGCTGGAGACTAACGATGCTGAAAATTCATTTTTGCATCATAGGAATGAAGTACATTTTAAAATATTTGAAAACAGTTTAAAATTTTAGTAATATCTCACATTGAGCATAAAAGACGACTTTAAAATACATAAAAAAATGTATCAGCCATAAAATATTCTCATGATTTGTAATCACAACATTTATTCTTTTGTCAAATCAACTTAGATAATTTATATAGTTCAGATAACATAATATTTTGAGTTTCTGATGATTAAATTAATCTCTTTCATTGTATTAACTAAATTTTTCCATTTCAATGAACTTAAAATTTTAAGGCAACTAGGTTACTTATTTTTTAAGTTTAACCAACAATATTTTTACAGTGTACACTACCATTTAAAATTGTGGATTTGGAAAGATTTTCCACTGTAAAAAAATATTTTCATGATTTGTAATCATAACATTTTTTCTTTTGTCAAATCAACTTTGTTCAGATAACATAATATTTTGAGTTTCTGATGATTAAATCAATCTCCTTCATTGTATTAACTCAATTTTTCCATTTCAATGAACTTAAAATTTTAAGCTAACCAGGTTACTTATTTTCTCAAGTTAAACCAACAATATATTTTTTTACAGCATATAGTAGTGTGTTTGCAGCTTCCTATGGTATTGGGTTTATTGGGTTTTTTTTAACGTTTCGAGTCAATGAAACAGTCTTGAAACACAAATATTGCAGTGATTTTGCATGTAAGTCTCTTAAATTAGAATATTTGTTGTGAATTATCAGGGCATATTACTTTGCTTTTAATAATGTCGTGCAAGTCTGAACTCGTTCAGTGTACCAGAATAGTCCACAGAAGGTCATAACGCGGCGAGCTTGGGTTTCTGTGTTGACACACCGAGAAAGAGGCTGGTGGTAAGATTTATAGGGCAAATCCTCAAACATCAGGGAAGATGTCCTCTTGACTTTGACTATGTTCTTCAGACTGCTGTGTGCTGCCGATAAGCTGTGTGTACGTCACTAATCACACACCTCCCTTTTCAGCTGATAACATTGACCAGACCATCACATGACCGCACACATCTGTGATGAACATGGCCACAGCTTCAGGGAAAATCCGTGACACAGTGGTGTGTTTGGTGCGGATTTAAATTAGGATATGATGTTGCATCGTGATATATGGAATCATTTGCATTGCATGTATTAATGTGTAATCATGAGGAAGTTGCTCATGTAGTGATGGAGGACACGTAATTGTGCCAGTCACTGGCTAGCCAGCTTAACCTCGGTGGCTTATTTAATGCAGCTCATTACTCTAACTCTTACTCACTGATTTAAATAAAGCACTGACAACCCTTCAATGCCCCAAGGAGGGATTTCCATGTAATTGCACATAGAGAGAAGAGGGTGATCTGTCCTCTTTACAAGAATCTGTTGATCTCTGATTTATTTCTAATATTGATTTTGCAAGGATCACCTATGCATAATGGGTTACCTAAGTCAATAAAAATGTACATTGTTTTTGCAATATTTTTAATATAAATGGTTTTATGTGAACTTTTTAGTTTTTTTTATCAATTTGACCCTGTAATCTTTGATCGAAATAAATTCCCCTCCCTTTTGCAGTGACATCTCAAGTTTACTGGTGTGAGGGCAGGACAACCTTTGACATCCACCAATAGCAAACCACAACCATCCAATCAATTCCTGATGGACTAAATTAAGCCCCGCCTTACATTTTTTTAATTGTTCAAGAAGGCGTTTCACTCAAATATACATCACAGTAGGGAAGAAAAGACTATGGCAACTTCCGTTTCATGCTGCTTTAAAATAAAAATTCCCCGATCACCCATTGAATTTAATTTCCTTGTGAAGAATGTCACGACTATGTGCTCCTTTACATAATATCCATAATTCACTTAAGTGGAGTCCAGAGAAATCCGTCACATTCACCAGAGAACATTTTGAATAAATATTATTAAAAAATAATACAAGGATTAATCATTCTATAACGTGCATTTACCAAAACAGATGATTAATTTTCATTTCAGGCCGACTTTAAGACAACTTGAAAGTAGAAATGAATATGTGGGAATATGAGTCATTTTAATGCTTCGTTCTTTGAGCTGACACCAACTAAAAACAAATCCCATCTGCGAGGAGACAGACTATGAATTATGGACTCTTATTTTAATCTGCTTTGTGGAGCCAAAGTTTTAGCTTTCAAATAATTCACTTCAAATCTAGGGCCGTCAAACGATTAATCGCGATTAATCGCATCCAAAATAAAAGTTTGTGGGTGCATTATTTTATATATATATATAAATACACACACATGCATATGTATATTTAAGAAAAAAAGATGATTTATGTATAAAATATTGATATTCATATATAATATAAATTATATATAAATCTATATACATGAAAATATTTCTTAAACATACAAGCATGTGTGTGTTTTTATATATATACACAGTGCACCCACATATATTATGTAAACACAAACTTTTATTTTGGATGCGATTAATTGCGATTAATCATTTGACGGCCCTATTTAAATCACATTCAAACCCCAGGTAACAGAGGTAACAGGTCTTTTTCATGTATTGTGTGACGTATATCAATTAAAATGGATTAGTGAAAAAGACATAAGGTGGGATTTGACCTCCATCGGTTTTTATTGAATGCAGTCCGGGATATAATGAATGTCCTGCACATGTCCGTTTCGGCAGAAGATCAAGTTTTGACTTTTGATTAAAAATGACAATGCGTGTTTAAATTGGAAAAAAGGTAAAGAAAGAAAAACCTGCATGGTGGAATGCAAAAACACGTTCTGTGTGGAAGTTTAAATTTTCAGTTTCAGACCCAGCCAGTGACTTTTCTTTTCTCTGGATTTTCTCTGGAGCACCTGTATTGTTTATTTATTCATTGATCAATTCAATTTACAGATCATTCTCTCTCGCTCTTTCATTAATATTCCAACAACACATCCTGTGACAGAGACAGGCAGAGATTCAAAAGAGTAGGTTCGCTCTTTTCACCCCTCCCTTCCTCTTTCCCCCCTCCCCGTGAGTGTGTGCAGAGGTACGTCAGAGCAGAAGACTTGTGTGTGTGTGGTGAGGAAACAGGAGCGTCGGAGATAGGAGACTCCACACAGACAGCAAAATCACGATGCTTACGCCTTTCCCTGCTTCAACAGCCAAATGTGTTGGTTTTACCTATTCTGTGTTTTGACGTCCACGGACCTCTGAAACCTCTCAGAGGAATGGATGAGATTTAGATTCTGGAACTTGCATTGAGGCTCTTCTTGGGACTCTTTCCTTTTACCCGGACCGATTCTTCCCATTTCTTGGGTGTTTTCCTCTCCTTCATGAAGCCTGCATTTACTTGGCTATTAAACTGAAAGCAACAGAACTGGGCTTTTCTGTAAGTGTCAGTCATTCGTTTGGAAGTTTTGCAGTTTGGATTTAACATGTGGAGCCAGTCAGGATTTTCCAACCAATACCAACCTCATCCCTTTTACCATGTACCGTGCAGGTGGGTTGGCCCTCCTCTTTTATTTGATATTGAAGTATTTGAATTGGATTTTTGGCAACATTTTGCATTCATTTTCCTCTTCCTGTAATGGGGAGTGTCCACAGAATCCTTCCCGAGGGGTCATTTCAGGATGGATCTGCCTGGCTGTTGATGCTGAAACCGTTTGGCAGGTTTTAGTTGGATAAATCTAGATTAAATCACGTGTGTCTGTGGCAGGGATTACACTTCGGTGGGAATGAATGAGAACTGCGTGATTTATATGTCAAGGCATTGTGGAATTCCAACAGGTCCTGTTGAACTGGCAAGTTGAGTGAGTTCTGTGGAAGGGAAGACCTAATGTCATAAATACTCTCTGTGAAGGTGTATAGTGAGCTCCACAATCTGAACGCATGCCTTTTTATATTGTCCTCCTAACTTGACGGTTTTTAATTACCAACTGCAACATTCCAATTTATACTTATGCAAGAGTGTTTACTTTGAACTCCAACTCTTTCCTGATTGCTCAAAAAGAGATTGTTCTTTAATTACTCATTGCAGGCTTTTGGCTCAGACGCATTTCTCATGATTCAGTGGAAATACTACTGTTATTTCAGTTGACTTATATTTTTTGTGTACTTTCAGAGGCACAGCAGGGGTTGATTTATTCCACTTCGCTTTGTTTTCAGCCGTATTAAGATAATTACGCCAAACCCATTGTTGTGAGTTGCTTTTTTAACAACTTCTATCAGCATAATGTGTTTACTGTTCACTTTGGCTTACACTCTAAAAATTGCTGGGTTGTTTTAACCCATTGGGTAACCCATTACATTTTTAACCCAACGTTTGGGTTTGTGCATATTTGACCCAAAGTTGGGTTAAAACAACCCAGGATTTTTAGTGTATAGACTGAAATAGTCAGTGTAACCTACATTTGTTTTATAAAGCAGCCCTACTTCTCTCGCATTTGTTTAACCACCATATGAGAGTGCTTTGCTTTTGATTCACCTGATAATGCTTTGCTGAAAGTGTTGCTTGGCTGATGTTGAGTAACTATTCATCCACTCTTTTCTTGGACTACAAGTTTGAGGTTTGTTTCATTAAAGGGATAGTTCATCCAAACATTTTACATTTCGTCATCATTTACTCTCCCTCAAGTTGTTCCAAACCTGTATGAATTTCTCTTTTCTGCTGAACGAACAATAAGATATGTAGTAGAACATGGGTAACCAAACATTTGATGGACCCCATTGACTTCCATAGTATGGAAAAAAAAATACTATGGAAGTCAATAGAGCCTATCAACAATTTGAGGGCGAGTAAATGATGAAATTTTTATTTTTGGATGATCTAACACAGAAGTGCTGCGCTGTTACACTACGTGAACTCACTCAGAGGCCCACAGAGAAGAAAATGAATAGTTGAATAAAGTTGTTATTTTTGATTGTTTTTTTGCGCTCTAAAAGTATTCTCGTCGCTTGATAAATTTATGGTTGAGCCGCTGTAGTCGCTTGGACTATTTTAACAATGTTTTTCTAACTTTTTGGTCGGCAAGTTCGATAACGTTTCGATTAATCAAAAAAAAAAAATCTTAATTTGTGGTCCGAAAATAAACAAAAGTCTTACGGGGTTGGAACAACATGAGGGTGAGTAATTAATGAGAGAATTTTCAACTAGTAAACTAGAAAAAAACTAGAAAATGTTTGGGAACCTTTAAGGCAGTGGTTCCCAAACTTTTTCTGTCAGGCCCCCCTTTTGTAGAGAAAAATAATATATTAATACAGTACTACAACTTCTCAACTTCAACAGGCTTCTCTTTGTGTTTGTGATGTGAAAGTCTTTAAATGGCATCTTAACTTGTTCAGCTTCATAGCACACAACACTGTGTGGTCTCTTTTCATTACCACAGTTGTACTAGTGAATCCGAGGGCAAGATATGCCTCATTATATTTTCTTGTCTCGAGGGTGTCTAAATTGGGCGCGACAAAATGAACGTTGCAAATCCATTTCTCCCTTGTATCAGAAGTTTTGTGAGCGCTTGGAGCACGTCAGAAATTGAACGGGGCATGGGTTTACTGACGGAAATTTGTCATTTGCGTATTGCCGCTTTCCAGTGTAGACAGCCTCACTGATTATAATGGGTTCTATCTTCTATCTATATGTGTCTATACTTGCGTCTGGTATAGACACATTGCTTTGGTAGTTGTGCATTTAAAATAGATTCATTGTATGCTTTATTTTTCACCTGCCACTATAGCAGTCCTTTTGCAAAAATTTGGGAACAACTGGATTAAGGACTGTGTCATTTGAAGAGTAATCCGTTAAATTTTACTATCTGTTTGATTTTTCAAAATTGTGAAAGTGATATATTTAGTGATTGTACATTATAAATTGTCATGCATCATGCATGAATGCCAAAGGAGGAAATGTAGGATTACAAATGTATTTAAATGTTTAATATAGGTTCCAGTACAATAGTATATAAACTGAGCAAGTCTAGTAGACTCAATTTAGCATTTGAGGTATAAATGAGCAAGAGATTCTGCCAGTCCTGGTCAGATTACTGAGACTCTTTTTCTTTAATGGCTCTGGGAGCCCCTGGGTGGCTCATTTTGAATAGTTATGCTGTTTGGATTGGGATTGGTAACACTCTCAGGCTAAGAGCAGGTGCCTAAACCTGTATACTTCATTTACATGCTTTGTTTCAGAGTGTCTCCCCCTCAATGTAACTCCTCGCCATTAAGCGCTATGATAATGTAAAGGTATGGGTGATATAATCAGGCCGAATGGATTACCATCTATACATGACACTATTATGCTGATGACATCAGGTATGGGTAATTTCCGGGAACGAGCTGAATCCTGTGCTTCATTTACATGCTTTGTTTCAGAGTGTCTCCACCTTTGTAACTCCTCTCCCTTGTAAGGTATATGAACAGTCTGTATTTTAGTTTAGGTCAGACTTTGCTAAGATTTTTGGACGAAGCAGACAACAGCAATGCAACGGCAATAAAGAACCCTGCTTAAAAAGATACACCGAGTCTCCTGGTCTTCGCTTCTGAGTTGTCAATCACTTTTGAAGAACAAAAGTTCACAACACATACATGCAATTAAAAAGTCCATAAATTGTAGCTAGCTTGAAATTGTAGAGTTAAACTAAAACTCCCCATAAAACCATAAAACCCCTGCCCATAAAACTGTCCAGGACTGGGCAGAGTTACCACTTTTTGGTGTATCAACTATGAACTACAGATCATTTCATCTTTAACAATAGAATAACATAGTTGGCTATGCCTGGTTTGCATTATGTTTATAATTTCATAAAATCTATATCGTAATGATCTGCTCTGTTAAGTGGCAGATTTCAGATTTTTAAGTGGCAGGCAGATTTTTTCATTTCAGATTCACATTTGTGTTAAGCTCCAGCGTACCTGGTTAAGGGGGTTGGAGAATGAATAGATGGATGCATTATTCTGAGCTCCTACATAAAAGTGTATATTGCATGGGGTTCCCTTCGACATGCTAATTATGCTGGTGTTACGCAGCACGTGTGAGCTTTAGCAATGAGATTTGTTCTCGCGCATCAAGCAGGTTCGGATGAGCTTCTGTTTATGTTCAATGATCAATGTTAAATGTTTTAAACCGCTCGATTCATACACTCTAAAAAATGCTGGGTTGTTTCAATCCAAATTAGGGTCAAATATGGACAAACCCAAATGTTGGGTTAAAAATGCAATTAAAAAATTTACAGTTGAAAGTGAAAGTTAAAGTTGGGTTAAAATGTGAAATTACATTTTTTAACCCAATATTTGGGTTTGTCCATATTTTACCCAAATTTGGGTTCAAACAGCCCAGCATTGTCTAGAGTGTATGGATTAGTTTTACGATCTCTTTATGAACTTTTAAAGCGTCAGAGTGGTAATTGCGTTTTCAATAAAGGGACAGAAATCACTCAGATTAACGAAAGTCTTACGGGTTTGGGACGACTTGAGTGTGAGTAATAAATTACAGAATTTTTGGGTGAACACTCCCTTTAAGGCTTCATTGTGTAGTGTACTAATCATTAAAAGTGAAAGTTCGTATTTAGAATAGATTTTTAGTCGGGAAAACTTTATGTATGTGCACGTGTCTTTGCATTAACATGTACAGTATGGATGTGTGCAGCAGTTGTGGTTAGAATTGCAGCGAGTGGATTGGCTCACACAGCAGGTGTGAGTGAAAGAGCAGATTGTCTTGATTCAAGTCCTGATTAATGTTAACAGACTTGACCAGTCTGACCTCATTCCTATGATGGCATATAACTTGCCTGTACCCCCTTTGATCGACAGTTTCATTAGTTCCTCATCTCACACCACGCATGACAAACACATCCAGTTATAATCAATCAATCAGTCTGTTAAGTGTACTAAACTGCTCTTTGATTTTCCTCATGCAGCACTCCGAGACCTCTTCTGTAGCTATGCAGTGTAATATCAGAGCTGATAATAAATGCAGCTCTTCGTGAAAAGATCCGGGCTCTGAGACAAAATCTACAGCAGTGTCTTTGGTGTGATTATCTGTGCCATTTACAAAAACGCAGAATTTGCACAGGGAGCCCATCTGCTTCTCTAGCCCTGGCATGAACCAATCACAATCCAGCATGGGTCCCAGAGAGGCCATGCTGAGACCCCAAAAGAGGGCTAAAAAAAGTCCCGTGCTCATCCGAGCTGGATCCTGCCTCGTAATTTGCGTTGTGACGCGGATCCGTGATTTATCTAGTGCCGTCAGAAGATTGAGAGGATCAAAGATCAGAGGGATGATCCAGATGTGTGGATATGCGATTTGTGAGAGCCTCAGACTCATTCGTGTCTCTTTCTCTGTGATGAGTGGATGTCCACAGTTTTATTTTTGTGAGAAGACATGTAACAGATGTTACAGCATGGGATATTGTCAGTCTTCAATCCACTGAGGGCAACAACAACAACAAAAAATGCTAGCCTACTGTTTTCAGAGCTGCTTGGGACTGAACCATTCAAGGTATGACTAATTGAGGAGTTAAGCTTTTTATTGGTTAAAAGGAAGCTGCTGGGAATTTTAGTAGCGAGGTCATATCATGTGACCTGAGAGAAGATGGTTTGCCATGAATGCATTGCACCATGTATTTATCATGCATTCGTCTTGCTTTAGTGTTGTGTTCCAGTAAAAATACATAGACGTCTTGTACATTTTAAAGGGATACTCCACTTTTTTTGGAAATAGGCTCATTTTACCACTCCCCCAGAGTTAAACAGTTGAGTTTTACCGTTTTCAAATCCATTCATTCGATTTTCTGATATTTAAAAGAATATCAATAACCAGACAGTTTCTGGTCTCATTGACTTCCATAGTAGGAAAAAAATATACTATGGAAGTCAATGAGACCAGAAACTGTCTGGTTATTGATATTCTTTTAAATATAAAAAAATCGACTGAATGGATTTGAAAACGGTAAAACCCAACTCTTTAACTCTGGGGGAGTGGTAAAATGAGCCTATTTCCAAAAAAAGTGGAGTATCCCTTTAAAGTAAATTTTACTGGTACTGTATTTTGATATTTCTTCCAGAGTGTTATCTGAAGTTATAATGGCTGATAAATGAATATTTCAAAAATAAAATAAAAACGGACGAAACACGCTTGAACCATGTCATGAGTGTTGGAGTTGTATAGTTTGTCCACCAGAGGGCACTCTACACCGTTCCTGTTGGCAACACTCGTTGAGTTGGTCACAATACATACATTGCTTGAATAACAATTAAAAGATCGTCCCCATCAGTTCTCTAAACTCAAATAAGCATGACAAAATTTGTGACTATCATGTCCAGTTTAAAAATAAATAAATAAAATATCGGCCGATATATCGGAATATCGGATTTTAAAACCCAAAAATATTTGTATCGGTATCGGCCTTCAAAATCCTTTATCGGTCGGGCTCTAGTAAGCATAAGAGGCTCGTTTCAAAAACAAAATAATTTTTCATCTCCTCATTCTCTAAACTTCTCACGCCTTGGTCTAAATGGCTTGTCTGACATTTAAATGTCGCTTTTCAACAAGGGACTCAAGGAGCAGCGTAGGTTTTGCTGACGGCCTGTCAGCGTGTGAATGTGTGCAATGCCTTTATTAATTTATTATTAATTCATGCTTGCCATTTATGAAGGTCTCTTATTGCTGCTGAGGAATCTTTCTCTCTTTAATTGGGATATCCAGTGTAATCTCTCTTAGCTTTGTGTGAAATAGAACGTAAATCTGGCGTTGTAAAAGAGTCGAGGCCAGCCGCAGTTCAATTCCCATGCAAATATTGACACTGATGTGAATTGAGCTGTGCAGAATAATAAAATGTGCATAATCTGTCTTTGGAGGATGAGAGGTCTAAAAATAACTTTGGTGTGAGGTGTGTGAGTGAGTGGTGTGTGTGGATCAGCACCAGGTGTTTGGGTTCAGGGTCTGATACAATATATTTTTCTTTCTGCCACACACAGGAACATGGATGAGACACCCACTTGTATTGCCTAAATACAAATATAATTCTCAAGAGAAAATATAAACCGACTTTGTTTACTCGTACAGCAAAACAGTGATTCTTGAGGAGGGCACAGGGCTTTCATGAAGACCCGGAGAAATAGAGGGGGAGAGCTTATCGTAAATGTCTTGAATAATTTCAGATGTCATGGTGGGTGGTGGAAATTCATGTGTGAATATTTGAGAATAATGTTGCTTTATGCTACTGACTGGTCTTTAACCGCATACATTACAAAGCAGAGTCTGTGAACCATCATGGTGTTTTCTGGTACTTTTAGTACTAGGGATGGGCAACGATTAATCGCGATTAATCGCATCCAAAATAAAAGTTTGTGTTTACATAAAATATATGTGTGTGTAGTGTGTATAATTAATTTAAATATATAAATACTCACACATGCATGTATATATTTAAGAAAAATGTGTTATTAATATATCAAATATTTTTGTTTATATATAATATTAATTGTGAATAAATATATCTAAAATATATACATGCACATATATTTCTTAAATATATACATGCACGTGTGGGTATTTTTATATACAAATTAATTATACACACTACACAAACATATAGTATTATGTAAACACAAACTTTTATTTTGGATGCGATTAATCGCAATTAATCGTTGCCCATCCCTATAACAGGGCTAAAGGCACACCTTAGGAAAAAAAAAATGTGCCTTTTATTATTCCCAATAGTGTAAAATTATACACTTACATTAAAATGAGCAATTGCTATACATTTTGTCCAACTTAATTTGATTGAGTTCAATCTGCTTAAAATTTAAGTTTACTTAATCCGTTGGATGTTGGATCACATGAATGACAGTAAAAATAGAAATATTTAAAATTACCTATCCCAATTGACTGGGTTTATCCTTCAGTTTTGACCTATGACCCTATTATTTCACCAACAAATGCTTAAAAATGACCTGTGACCTTCATTCTCAAACACGCCTGAATTTTTGTTGCTATTTTTGGGAGTCACATTTAGACAGGTTAACCCTAGAGTCAGGTCTGGATGACTCATCATGTAAACACAAACATTCAGTGACCAGGGATATTACAATATCACACATCTTTAGTTGAACATAATCTGTGTGTGTGTGTGTGTGTGTGTGTGGGCTTGAGTGCAGTGACTCATACGGGCAGCAGATTGAATCAAGGGGAACAATAGATTTGAGCAGAACAAATAGTCAGGAAAAGGCATGGATCAAAGAGCCGTGTAACCCGTTTCCTACAGTACCTCATTTTGCCTTCTGTAGACCATGACAGCGGCACTCTTTATTCTTCTTACATCCTTCTCAATGACAAAACAACATCTCTCACTGAGAGGAAGGGCCACACCGCTGGGCCTCGGGCTGCTGGAGCCTATTTTAAACTGAGATCCATGTTTCCTCTGGCCTCAGTGGACCTCCGCCTCTGCTTTTACTCCAGACATCAAGTAGCAGTTTTATGCAGCTCAACAGCACCAGTAAATTAATGAGGAATATGAACAGACTCAAAGCAGCTCAATTAGATGTGGTATGCTTCTTCTTCCTCTTTTTTTTTTACTTCGTTCACTCCTTCGGGGCTCCTTATCAGGGGTTTTCAAATCTGCAGCCACAAGTGCCAACTGTTTTACTAAGATAAATGCTAATAGGTTTCAAACTGCGCTTTGCATATGCTTGCTTTTAGGCTACACATTCGAAGATTCATCTTTTGTCCTTGATAAATCTGTTAGTCTGTCTGCTTTTTTGTTTTTTCCAGTCACATTTACCGTTGTTTGGCAATTTTTCAAGGCTGAAATCGAGCCATTTTAATAGGTATCCTGCACAATTGTTCACACAATTTCACTCAAGAGCAAAAGATTTAATTTCACATGTTGCTTGGTTTGAAAGTGTCTGTGTGTCAATACACTATTGACAGTAGTTGTTTCCATCCACCTATTTTTAATTTTTTACACAAATCTTAGGATATATCGCATTAAATACGCTAGATTTAAAGGACAATATGCGCATCAATTCTAAAAATGCACACACTCTAAAAATGCTGGGTTGTTTTAACCCAATTTTGGGTAAAATATGGACAAACCCAGCCATTGGGTTACATTTTTAAATGACATTTTCAACCCAATGGCTGAGTTTGTCCATATTTTACCCAAAATTGGGTTAAAACAACCCAGCATTTTTTAGAGTGCATAAAAAGCCCTCAATGCGCAACAAAAAAGTTATGTTTTTTTATTTCTGTTGGAACTACACTCTAAATTTAAAATTGCTGGGTTGTTTTTTCCCAACTTTGGGTCAAATATGGACAAACCCAGCCACAGTTACATTTTTTAATTACATTTTTAACCCAACGTTTGGGTTTGTCCATATTTAACCCAAAGTTGGGTTAAAACAACCCTGCATTTTTAGAGTGTAGGGAGCGGTGGAACGGCATAACTGGACTAACCAGCAGATCAGTGTCTCAAATGTTGTTTTAGTTATTCAAAAGTTTGTCATCTGAATGATTTGGTTGAATTCCCTCCCAGAAGTGTCTCACTTGATTGCGTTCTCAAAAACCAGCATCCGAACGCAAGGTGACACGACAGCTATTATTGCGTTTCGTCTGTGTTCTGAGGCGCAAGTAATCTATGTTGTGTGAGAAAAGCGCTTTATTACAGATATTTTGCGCTAAATTTCACAGGAAGTGCCAATTTTGTTCTCCTGAACACATTTTAGGTGATATTCCAATTTTGTGCACAAGTTAAATTTGCAACCTTGGATGGGAATATAGCTAGTGGATAATGGCCAACTGAAATTTCACTAATGTCACTGGAAAAAAAAGTCGTGTAGAATTATATTTCTACCATAACTCTGCCATCTAGTTTATTTCCTCATTCTGAAGATGCCAGTATCTTGATTGATATGGTAATATGTTATCAAAAGAAATATTTCAATTTTTTTTTTTTTTAAATATAATGATGGATCACTGTTTGCCATAAGAATTAAAATGTAAATTGGGCTAGAAATTGATCCTGGAAAACAAAATGACAGCACACACACATTGCAATTTTATCCAAAATAAGAGGAGGTAGTATAGGATCTTCTTCATTTAAAGTTTTTTCCTTCTAAGTAACTGAACAAATTTGTTTCCATAGTATGTTTAAATTAAATATAAGGATGTTTATCCAGATGTATGAATAAATATTGATACGAGATGAAACGTTGTTCCAGAGGAGAACTAACATGCTCTTGAATCTGTTCCCCAACAGGTCAATCCAGTTTATTCGGTTAAGTTGCTTTACATGTCATTTGAATGCCGTGTCATCAGAGTAATACTATTTACACTCAACCGCTCTTCTGTCATAGTTTAACGTTCACTGAAATTTGATATGAGATTAGAGCGAAAGACTGTAAAAGGGATATTCTCTCACTTGGAATTGGACAAGAGTTTCCTGTATTGACTTTTTACATCCAAAAGAAAATAATCTTTGCACATATTGCCGATGTACACTTCGTGAAAGTATAAGTTGTGTCGTTTACTTCTCACTTTTTGGTATGTTTTTGAGATAACGTAATTGAAGTAAAGAGTGTCTTTAATTTGAATACAGTATTACTCTGAAAGTAAAGCAAAAGTATTGACAAAGGATTACCTTTATACTGTCCTTCTTTATACCTTTTGAGGCTCAGTTTGCCTACTGTTGACGTCTGAGAGGACTTGTTAGATAATCTCATTCCCCCAGACGTCCGAGCTATTGAATTTCCTGAATATTTCGATTTCCTGAGGTGAAGGAGGCTTGTGAATTACTTCTGACATCATAGACAGGCAGAGACAGTGGTTTGCATAATAACATCAGGGTGAGAAAGTTAATTGAAAAGACCTGTTTTACTACTCTCTATTCAATATCATGTGCTGGAAATCCTACAAAAGCAAAAAAGAAAACCTCTAACTTTTAAATTTCTGCTTGTTCCATTTACAGTATTTTTGATCAGAGATCATTGGAAACCAGGATATCACAAACCTGATTCAAACTAAGTTGGCTTCTAGTTAAAAGTGATACATATTCAGTAGTGTTGTCATAAATATAGATTTTTCGTGGCATATAGATCCTGAACACTGGTAGCTTCTCACCACAGTGTGTATTTTTTTTTTAGAGTCAGGATGAAACGAAAGTTTTCTTCTCTTGTGTGACGTACGAAATAGCTTCTCGAACAAGATATATTTTTCTTTGAATTATAAATAGCTGATATTATACCTAATTGTTAAATGAAACCACAGTCCTGAAAGCATGTTAAAGTGACATCTTATTCCAGCGTTGTTCATCCTCCATGATTCATCTTCTTTTTGAACCTTCTTGCATTTTCCTCTCTCCGGTGTCCCGCCTCTGACTGTCGCAATCGATTTCGGAGATAAGCAGCCTTCAAAGTCTCATCGCATGCTGCCAGAAATCTCCAAGCTGCATGATGGATTACGTCAAATTGCCATCTATATTTGTCCGTGAATGAGCTTTGTAACAGCTTATTGATGCCTCTATCAAAAGGCAGGATGTAAAACGGGCATTAACTGAGATAAGTGGGCCGACCAATGAAGATCTAAATTTGTGCCATATAGCCGCTCAAATTGTAGTCCCGTTCAGGATGCAAAAGGCGTCTTTTTTATTGAACTTTTCTTTGAAACTGAACAGATTGCTCTTTATCTTTGTCTTTGGAGAGCTTTTCCATCTCATGGCTCTCCGTGAAGTCATTGTCCTGAAAGTTGAAGTGGCTTTTCCATGTCATCTCCAGGGTTACTGAATGTCTGATAAGCTTTTTGAGGTTTGAGAAAGTTTGACCCAACACACCCCGAAGCCTGCTATCAGGCTCTTCTTAAAGGGATACTCCACTTTTTTTGGAAATAGGCTCAGTTTACCACTCCCTCAGAGTTAAACAGTTGAGTTTTACCGTTTTTGAATCAATTCAGTCGATTTTCTGATATTTAGAAGAATATCTGTAACCAGACAGTTTCTGGTCTCATCTATGGAAGTCAATGAGACCACAAACTGTCTGGTTACTGATATTCTTCTAAATATCAGAAAATCGGCTGAATACGTTCGAAAATTGTAAGACCCAACTGTTTAACTCTGGGGGAGTGGTAAAATGTGTCAATTTCCAAAAAAAAATGGAGTATCCCTTTAAATGTTGAATGTTGCCATATTTAAGCAGAACTGTATAAATCTAGCCCCCAATTAGGGCTTGGCGATACATCGAATATTAGCAAAAATTGATCACAACATCACAAATAGCAGGAAAATGTTAAAATTTTAGTTTATAAAGACAGTAAGCCATTTTCACTCTCTTGTAACAGCTTTCCAGATATCGGATAGATGAGATAAAAAAAAAAGATGAAAAAAAAATCCAAGTGAAATTGGTTTTCTGTCTTTATAAACTAAACTTATTCCCAATATTTGTGATATTGTGATAATTATGTCTTTTTTTGTGGGGCCAAAAATCAGCTATTTAAAATTATTCCAAAGCAAATATATCTAAAAATATCTAAAAATATATTAAATATTATTGATTTTTTCTTATCACGAGAATGACAGCTGATAGGCTGCTGCTTTCATGGTTTTTACTTCTGTTACTTCTGTTTCATTTAGTTAAAGACAGTAAGCAATCGCTACATTTTTATTTAAACTCTTTTGCCGTATATTGAATATTTAAAAATTTTCAGAATAGATCTGAGACATTGACACATTGAGTGTAAATGCAAACTAATAGACCTGCCATTTTTTACATGTAACATGTTTTTATGTTATTCTAAGAACTCACTTTGTTGGCTTTTTGCTGGGAGATCATTTTCTCCATATTTTTGTTTAAGATTTTAAATGCTACTTTTGTGTTCCTGTTTAGCACAAAACAGTAAGTGAATTTAAGATCTTCAGATCAATAGTGTTTACTTTGAAATGCAAATTTATTCAGTATTGTCAAATATTTATGAAAATAAATATTTTTAGCTAAATCGCCCAGCCTTAGACTCAAGGTCATAGACCTTAAATAGCTTTCCTGTGTCCTTTCCCTGAGTAGAAACTCAATTTCAGTAAAAACGTGACCTGCTGTCTGAACTGAAGTCTCTCTATGTGACGTCCCATTTCATAGAGCCTTTTCCTACTTGGTCATTACTGAATACACAATGCTGACAGCTAGATTTTCATTACCTTTCCAATGACAGATTTAATATGTAATCTGTTGGTGGGAATTTGCTCTTGACGTACAAAACAGTTGGTATAGCCTAACTATGCAACATCTGTCACTGAATGGATTATGGTTATGATGAAGTTTTGACAAAAAGACAAGGTATAGTATATATTGTCGTTGCATTCCTTAACAGACATTTTCCTATAAAAAAAACAAAGTGTACAAATGATGTTGCTTGTACTGTGAAAGCCAATACTAGGATTGATGGCACTCTCAGCTCCAATTACGAGAGAGATGGCATAACTTGGCATACTTTAATTGATCCACTCCAGCAGCTTCTTATTTTTAGATACAATCAGGGCCTAGCTACATTTTCATTAGGGGCCGTGCTCTATTCTTATTACACTGCTGGCAGGTCTCAAGAGAGGACTTTTTGGCTGCATCCCAGCTTTCTATTACATAGTGTCTTGTGTACCAATGAAACTTCCCTATAATTTACTAGTACTTTTAGCTGCTTTATCTGTGTTCATCCATTAACAATTTTGTGACCAGTGACTGGGTGGGGATTGGGATTTTTGTCAATTTTTCCTTTCGAATACTGGATAGCTCAACAAAACGATTAATTGACCAATGGCTATTAAGCCACGCCCCCTCCCCTTGCTCGGACTAACAGTCAACGTTCGGGGACAGGCGCTACTATGGCAGCTGTCACAGTAGGAGACATTTCACAGGAGGCAATTGGTGATTTTTGGATACAGAAAGATTATATATGATCTTGAAGTCACCTAAAGGGCCTTAACTATGCATTGGAGGGTTATATTAATAACTTTATTGTTGAGAAGGTCGATGAAAAGCTTCAGCTCCAGGCAAAAAGTACAGATACGTTAATGAAGCTAAGTGATATGATGTACAACACAGCTAGAAGCTAACGTTAAAGTTTTCTAATGTTAGCCTAATATTACGCTAATATTATGTTCAAATACGTTGTTGACTTAACTTAGAACAGAGGTAGACATCCTAACTTAATCGTATAACTTAATCCAGGGCAGACACTTATCTCGGTTGAGATGTGGCTTGGGACAGGGTAAAATTAATACACATCGTCGCCCAGCCTCTCGAGAACCTTGTGTCGGAGTTTCATGCACCCCATGCACACCGTTTGACCATTTTAAACTTAAAATGACAAGAAAAAACGAGTGAAACTGACAAACTGCAATGCTTTTCAATGGAGGTGGAAGCAGAGTATATTGGGCTACCTGCACACTGTGATTGGCTCATCGTGTTTGTGGCTGTGGCTTAGCCATAGGTCAATTGGGGGTAGGGCTGAGTGATAAAACTATAATGATAATTATCACAATCTAATTTTCCTCTATATAGTTTTAGCAAATGTTCAATATAAGGCACCAAAAGTAATACGAAAACGAAACTAGAACGGTCTTGATCACGCGACCACTAAGCAATTCATACGAATGCCTCAGTGATTTAAACTAGTTTAACCCAAATGAAACAGTGCTGACATTCTCAACAGCACTAACAAACATGAGAAAACATGGCATGAACGATCCAGTTAGAAAGCTTTTCAATCTACAAATCTCCATGATTTAGCTTGGATTTACTGTAGTAACACTAACTGGCCGGCCAACATTGTAACTGACAGCGCTCTACTGGGAAATGGCCTAATGTCATGGTGGCATAAATATGGTATAATCATATCAAATTTAAATATATTATTAAAGCTGCAAGCAGCATTTATCGGGGTTCAAGCACTTAAGGACAAAAATCATCAAAAGACATTAATTTATTTTAGTAAGACCATTTACAGCCAATACAGGCAATTTACCATAGGGAATACATGCTTTTTAAGATTTTTAACAGTTATAGCGCCACCTATTGTCCGATCTCCATTAAACTTTGCATGCTTGTTAATGATGTTATGACACATATGCCCACCAATTTTCATGACGTTTCATGACGAGTTTTTATTTATGATTTATAGGCTTTTGAATTTATTTTACCACGCCCATCATTTAAATGACACGTTTATGGCCAACCAAATGCAAAAGTTCAACTTTTTTTGATAATTATTGATCTCGAGAGACCTAGACTGGTCTGGTTCCGATCTGGAAAAAAAAAACAGGGACTAGTTCGCAAAAGTAGGTTTTTTCACATATTCATGAATAATCAATGAACGATTTGATTGACAGCAATGGTTCTGTAGGCAATTATTAATGTATGTAGACATGTATTAAAGGAGTAATGGTGTATAATTACAGTATTTTTTGTTATGAAGCTATAGCATTTGTGAATTTGTATTTATACACGAATGTATTTATGCTTTTTTTCATGTTTCAGAAACCATATAATTACACTTTATCATAGTTGTGAGTAGAGCCAGACCGCCAGATATTATCGGACGATATTAGGCATTTTCCAAACTATCGGTATCAGCAGTTATAATGGCCGATAATAAATGAATATTTCAAAAATAAAATAAAAACGGACGAAAAACGCTTCAACAATAAGGCAATGTGGGGACTATTATTATTATATTAATCATAACTTTAATATATTTTGATGTTCCTCTGATCTGTTGTGACAAAAGAAACAAGTTTCTTTTTAAAATGCATTATCATATTATTTTAGTTAAAATTCATAAATAACTACAAATAACTAATGTTAGGAAAATCTGTTAATGTTTTTTTGCGCGTTTCTGAAATGAATATATCGGCCGATATATCGGATTTAAAACCAATAAATATTTGTATCGGTATCGGCCTTTATCGGTCGGGCTCTAGTTGTGAGGTGCATGGTTTTACCCATGGTATAAATTTATGTTACTCTGATTAGCCACTGGTTAATTTGAATAAAAGTAGTGCCCTAACTCAAACAGTCAGAATATTTAATATTAAGGTTGTCTACATTTTTAAAGATGGTACTGTTTTAATGTATTTTTGAGTGTATATTTATTTTTTAAAAATTAGTGTTTGACTAATAACACATGCAGAAGGGTCATTACTTCAGTTTTTTTTTTTGCGAGCTCTAGCAGCTCTCTTCAGGGGTCGTCTCTCGGCACCGTGACACTGACACAAGACACCACTACACCGCTGGCATTTTACCCTCCCAACCGTGCAAGACAACTAGACACACTAAAGCTTGCAACAGAGAAGCCGAACCAGTGACGAGACAGGTAAACAAAAGCCTGCTGCTATTCTGCAACACTGTATATGGCATCAGAGAAACGCTTATTGATTGTAAGTGGAGAACAGGTCATTCACGATTGTGAAAATGCTCTTACTAAAGTAATGGGGTCTCTCTAAGTACAGATTTAGCTTACTGGTAAACATGCTGATGTGTTAACACTGTGTGAAATTAAGTCTTGCTTTGGTTACATTTTAACAGAGCTGGTTTACAGTTATGTGCTTCTGAGCAACGCAAGTTTAAGTTTAACAAAAGCTTTAAGTGTGGCGGAAACTTAAATGAATCTACTCAATAAATCACTGCGCATGCTATAATATTATATACTGATATATTAAATGACTCATTACTGTCATACGAAATGGTTTTGGCAGCTCTTTATGGCAATAAATTACATGCTGACTCTGGGTCAGTGTGTGGGATTCTAACTGATTATCTAGTGATTCATTGTAATCAGGGGACCTGCATTAAATGTCAGGAGCTGAATTTTGCATCTGTAAATTTCATCATTCGGTGTGATGTGAATGGGAATGACCTTGTCCCACTGAGAGAACCCTTTAAAATGCTTTTCAACCTTTTGCTAGTGTTTAAACACGGCTCATCTGAACATGGTTAAATAGACACCACCTTTACACTACAATTGAACAATTAAACATTTCAAGGCAATTCATTCTGCAGTGTCAAAGCATGCCAGATGGCTTGTGCCAAGCAATATAAAGACGAAGCTTTCACATTGGGTTAAATAGACTGTTTAGTTGAGCGATTGGTGCCTGACACATTAGACGTGCACTGCTTAGCTGGATATAGCATTGCATCCTCAGATAAATTAATGTATTTGTATTTATAGTCGTTCTTGCCTTTCACTTGCAGTTTAGCTTGTGTTGTGCCAAGTTTGCTTGACGGTCTAATGACCGGAAGACTATTATGATCACTTGACGACTTCCACTCATCCTGACATTGATTCAGAGAGTCATCTTGTCAGTTGTCGCAAATAGAAAAGAAACAAAAACGTGTCGATGACATCTAGACTAGTACACTCTAAACAATGCTGGGTTGTTTTAAATTAAGTTTTATTAACTAAGTTCGGGAGGAGCATGTTCAGATAATTAACACGAGTGGACAGCAATCAGCAATCAATAATGAGAGGTTACAAATAGACTCAGCAGTCTTACCTCGATTCATTGACAGTTTGCAGCATCCCTCCTCCACCCCTTCTCCACACTCCTCTTTCTAAAAAAAAAAAAAAAAAAAATCACTTACATATGGGGGGAGTACTCTGGGTTCGGGCTGGATTCGAGCTCGGAGCCCTCCCTCCGGACAGCACGCCAAATACGCATTAAATCTTATTCCTCAATTATAGGTATATTGGGTAAAATATGGACAAACCCAAATGTTGGGTTAAAAATGTGTTGGTGAAAGTTGAAGTTAAAATTTAAAATAGCATTTTTTAACCCAACATTTGGGGTTGTCCATATTTGACCCAAATTTTGGTTGAAATAAACCAGTATTTTTTTTAGAGTGTACTAAGGGAAATCAAGCGTTCATCTTGCAGCATAAAGTCTGGTAAAAAATGCAGTTTGTTTTTAAGCACCGAAAAAGACTTTCTGATTGACGTGTAAAGCAACTTATTTTGTTGTTCTGCTTCTACTCCATTCATTCATCTGAAAACGATTATACCACAATAATGCACCAGCCATATCACCAGCTTTCAATTTAGACACTGTCTAAATGTATAGGATAAGGTGGACAGGAGCTTTGGATGTGGCATGTGGAGGGTTTCTACATGATCACATGAGACTAAACAGGTGTGGTGGTGATTATAGAGATCCGGGGGGCTCTTGTCAAGGATGCACGCCATGTTTGTGCACACAAATCCTTAACTCACCACAGGCTGTCAGCTAGAATTGTAAAAAGCTCCATTACCAACAACCGCAAAGCTTATATGGCCGCCACAACCTGTGTGGCATCTCCATGCAGTGACTTATGGTCTTTAAATATATAGAAGCGACTGTAAAGGAAACAATGCGCTCTGACCTCACCTCTACCTCTCACTGCTTCAATGGAAGTGTAAAAGTTCACATGTTTACACTGTGTGTTCTTCTGCTGAAATGATGCCTTGTCACTGTTCGGATAGGGAGTGTTATAGTGTACGTTCATTTAAAAACGGTTTATGTTTTGAGAGAAAAAATACTAAATACTCAGTTTTCACACTTTAAATCTGAGACAGAGCTGTTCTTCATGGCTTATATTGCCAAGCGTGGGAGATGATGGTGGTGGAGTCATGTCTGAAACCAGTTGCTTACTTTCTCAGGGACCATTGAGTTTCCTGGGCTTGGCTTGATTAATACAATCTCCAAGGCCGAATTTTCCCTGGCTCTTCAATACAAAAGGGCTCATTCATACTCTTACTGTCATTCGCTTTCATTCGCTTTCAAAGTTGAAAGAAGCTCAACTTTATGGTAATGAGCTATGACACGGTTCATCTGCAAAACGCCAGCAACCAATCGAAATATAGACGTCCTTCGCACCGGCTGATCCCGGAGAAACACACAATGTAAACTTTCGTTCCTACCAAAAACATTAGTTCCGAGAAAATGGAAGAGACTTGACGCAACTTTTATTTGAAATATTTACGAACGCTCGTTTTAAAGCGGGAATGCATCACGGTGACATAGATTTGACCGATTGCATTTATAGCCTAATGCAAATAATAATAATCATTATAGCTAACTATTCTTTTTTTTCCTGACCAAATGTGACCTGTGAGGCTGTTAATGGATATTTTTATCGATGGAATATTTCAGCAGAGAAATCTCCCAACAATCAAAAAAAAAACTGAAAACAAGCTAATTGTACCTTTTGTGTTTTTGTCCGTTTTTCATATATACGTTTGTAATGTTTAGATTCACCTCGTAACTGTTTGGTATGGTTCATGGCATATATCCTGTAACTCTTGAAGGGATTGCAGCTGTTGTTAGAAGTTAATGTCCTGGATGTGAGCATTGGCTGGATCAACAAGCTTTCTTTAAAGCAATTTGAGCAAAATAAACATCATTTATGGGACAGGTCATTTCAAGTAGGCATGGGCGGTATCCAAATTTTCACACCGTCAAACCTCCTCCCTATTTTACCGCGATATACGGTATTACCGCGTGACTAATTAAAAATTACGAGATAAGGCTCAGATGGCATCACACATGATGACACGTTCAACCAGAGAGTGTCGGTTCCAATAATGCATCTAAAAGCTGTCAATCAACTATTAGAAAACAGGAGATGCACATTGTCTCACACCAGAGAATGTGAGCAGAGTGGTGATATTTCCTCTAGAGAGGGGAGCGCATTTATGGAGATCACGCGCCACGAGCTCTCGACGCGAGCCGAGTGGAGCCGAGATAAAATTATTTATTAATAAACTAGTGTTTTCTATGTCTATCTTTACGGTAGTGAACACGAATAAAGAGTAGCCTAATGCACACTTCATATGAATAAGCCTATAGCAGAGAGCAGCCCATTTCTTTTAGCTTGTAATTGTTTTGCTTAAAAGTATAGACATTTCAAGCTTACTATATATATACACTTCTCAGATCATTAAGACATGTATCTTATATGCCGAGTTTCAGTTCATGTATGAATCGCGCTCCAGTCACGCGTCGGCGCGTGTCCTGATTACTATCTTTGCTTTTTATTTATTAATCCAGGCAGTTCGTTGATGAAAAAAATAAATAAATGAAGTTGCAATTTATTCAAAATGAAATTCGTTTTAAAAAAAGGCTTTGTACAAAACAAAACGTAATAAGTGGTCATAATCATGTCTGACTGACCCAACATGTTTTCTATGTCAGTTGCTGCAAAGATAAAGATTGCATTGACGACGCAAACTAGCACATTCACGGTAGTGAACGCGAATAAAGAGTAATGCACACTTCATATGAATTAGCCTAAACATAAGCAGAGGATTTCTTTTAGATTGTTTGTTTTGTTTAAAAGTAGACATTTCAAGCTTACTATATATATATATACACATCTCAGATCTTGTTTCTTATATGCGAGGTTCAGTTCATGTATGAGTCGCGCTCCAGTCACGCGCCGGCGCGTGTCCTGATCACTATATTTGCTTTTTTATTAATTAATCCAGGCAATTCGTTGATGAAAAAAAAATTTAAATGAAGATGCAATTTATTCAAAACGAAATTCGTTTTAAAGAAAGGATTTCTACAAAACAAAACGTAATAAGTGGTCATAATCATGTCTGACTGACCCATTCCAAATGTTTTCCGATATTGCGCATTTTATGATCTTATCTTATTCATCTCATGAAGTTCTTTTCATAAAATCAACATACATAGAAAAACATCATATTATTAAAGAAATATGAAAGGAATACATTTTTTTTTTTAAACCTATAGCCTATACATGCATGTGTGCGTACATGTGGTGCTGGGGCACAATTTTCAAATAATAATCGAATAATACCAGGCAATCTTTAAATATATTTTTTGCTTGAAATGCCCATCCCTGCCAAACTGCAGAAGTCGTGTTCTTCTTCGAGACCAAGTCACTTAGTGCGCAACTTGCAATCTTTGCCCTCTCTCCCCCACTCTCTCGTCACCACATGGTCACGTCATGAGAACCAGATATAAGCATTTTAGCCATTAAATGAATTGTATTTAAAACATTGCATTTGTATACGGTACATATGGAAGTCTATTTAAGTGCTTTTTTTTCTGACGGTATGACGATATTGAAACTGATACCGTTGCTATTTTTAGATCCCGCGGTATACGATATTACCGTAATACCGCCCAAGCCTAATTTCAAGTATATATCCTGTAAAAAAAATGGTTCCCTCCACTGGACCATTTCTTCTCATCTTGATTTCGTGCATTCGTCTTATCACAAGTAAATACAGAGTAGTTGGATTAGATCTAAGGAATTAAACAAAATAAAGGTCTGGTCACATTTATTGCATGTGCAAAATCCAGCCATTTCAACAGTATCCCTGTGATAGGGAATTTCATGTAAGGGCACAAGATGTTCCCACTCATATTTTGCATCGTTTTGCTGTTTTGACCGAGAGAAAGCTTTCTATGGGCTTCTGTTTGAGCTTTGCTTCATACTACATGATTGCCAATGGACTTTTTTTGCACACTAAATTTCACTAATGTGATCACGCTACACATTTAGTGTAGCAACGTTGTCACTAAGACTACTGAAAAAAAAACATTTTGTTGAAATTTCATAAACCATACCATATGTTGCTCTATAGGCTTGTTTCAGTTCTCAGCATGGACTGTGTGTGTGTGTGTGTGTGTTCGCATCAAAAAATAAAACACTTTGTGTAAGGTGCCGTTGAATACAAATACATGTAAATGTAAGTATACTGTAATTATATTACCTTCAGATTTCTTATCTGACTCATTTGTGGGGGTTTTTAAACAGCATTTTCAGACATAAACAGACATAAAAGCTACTTTTCATCAGCTCAGACATAAACAGCAGCATGCCTCTGATTACATATGTAAGCACAGTTATTTAGTCTCTTTATGTTGTTTTAGAAGATCGTAGAGACAATGCCTCTGTTCATATGGCCAGTGTATTTCTGCTGTGCAAACTCGCCCCCCTCACATGTAACTTGATGTTGATGCAGTTTCTTAAAATAGGCAAATTGGACAGCTGACTCTTTGCCAAACCTCATACTACATTACACTGAGAGACTAAATCATTTCCAATGATGCCTTACTTACTGAATGTAATATTTTAGGAGGTATTAGATGCAGTCATTAGTCACTGGCTACTGTCTCAAATTGTAAACAACTTGATTAAAGAGGCAAACTCCTCTGATTATCGTCACTGGTGTGTGTGGTTCATTTTGATGGACATGTTTGGGACAATCTAAGGCTCTGGTTGTGCTGACGTTCAGTCAATCAGCATAATAATCATGCTAATGCGATGCTGCTTTGTTTTTGTCTTATCTGCAGTCATAACCAGAGGACGACTACATTCATACATCCGGTGACAGGCCTGATCTCTGCTGAGAACACTGATTTCAGACTTCAGGACCAGTAAGTATTGCCTTTAGATATTACTTACAGTAAAGGTTGACCAGGTCGTTTAAGATTGGATTATATTAATGTCCTTCCTCAAACCTATTAGCCCAAATCTTGAGTTTAGTTATTATAAAGTTATAAATTAACGGATACATTTGTCTAATTTGACCTGATGGGGGTTTAAATAGTAGCATTACTAACTATTAATTCATGCAAAAGCTGATATTATATGCTACGTGATTAGTTTATTTAGCTTATAGACTATCGGCATCAGTTGTTATCTAGGATTATTTGCTACTTTGATATTATGAACTAACCTTCAAGATTTTGCGGTCGGTAATAATTACTTTTTTGAAAGAAATTAATACGGTAACACTTTACTTGAAGGGCCGCCTTGCTCTGTTCTGTGATGCGTGTTCGTGACTCTCCTGTTCGATTTCTTATTTTTTTCAAAATGAACGAATCTTTTCCCGAGTCAACGGGAAATTTTGTTCGTTGAATGAACCAATTGACTCGAAAAAAAGATTCGTTCATTTTGATAAATTTTGAGTTCGAACAGAAGAGTCACGAACACGCATCACAGAACAGAGCAAAGTTAGCATTTGAGCTTATAAAACTTAAACTTTTTTTATTAAATGAGCGATTGTTTTGCTCGATAAGACCCTTATTCATCGTCTGGTGTCTTTAAAGCCATTTGAACAGTTTGCACTGAAACTGTCTTTTGGACCTTGAACCGTTTGGTTCCCATTGAAGTCCATTATATGGAGAAAAATCCTGGAATGTTTTCATCAAAAACCTTAATTTCTTTTCGACTGAAGAAAGAATAACATGGATATCTTGGATGACATGGGGGTGAGTAAATTATCAGCTAAAGTTTTTTTTAAAAGTGAACTACTCATTTAATGACAGTTGTCATAAACATGCATAAACCCTCCTTCATATTCATGACGTGTCATTTCATGGTTATGAAGGTGACATGTCAGTCTTATGCACACCCCTTCAAGTAAAGTATTACCATTACCACTTGTAAAACATTTCTTTTTTTTTTTTTCAATTTAAAACAAATACAGTTCATTTTTTTTTATTAATTCTTGGGAAAAACCATCACTGTTTCCACAAAAAAATATTAAGCAGCTCAACTTCTATCATCATTGATAATAATAAGAAATATTTCATGAGCATCAAATCAGCATGTTAGAATGATAGAAGGATCATGTGACACTGAAGACTGGAGTAATGATGCTGAAATTCAGCTTTGCATCACATGAATAAATTGCATTTTAAAACATATTAAAATAGAAAACAATTATTTTAAATTGGAAGTAATATTTCACAATATTACTGTTCCTACTGCATTGGTGACAGTGTTGCCAGACGTACGATAATTATCGTATTTGTACGATAATTTTATAATTCAATCAAAAATGAAAAAAATCCCATAATGTACAATAATTTCTGAATTTTGTGACCCTTCACTCGGAGGTCATTGTAATCATAGTGCTTCTATAGCTGTGGATCTATGTCATGATTGTGAGGAGAAAGTGAAGGTGAGAGAGCACGGCAGAGAGCGAGAGACCTGGCGTTTGTGCCTCATGAACCCGTTTAGCTTGTGTACGTTCATTTTCTTCCAAATACGATAATTTATGAGCATCTGGTACCTGGATATTTCCAATCTGGCAACACTGATTGGTGAACAAGATTTTTTTTGTACCCAACCTTTGAATGGTAGTGTATGTTAGTAACTCTTTATATTGCCATTGAACAGAACTCTACTGATATACCGTTATGATCTATATGTTGGTAGAAGCAGAGCTGGAAGGATCCAGCTGACTGAAGTATCACATGTCTCCACTGGCATTTGTCAATAGTCTTGCTCTCTACAGTTCCCCTCTTGGTGCCGTCAAGTTGTAACTTACATCACAGCTGTCTGTTTTATCAAACATGCATGCAGCAGCAGGTCACTTGGGTTGCTATGCTTTTCATCAAGAGTGGTTTGTACAGAAAAATACACTGAAATACTTTTCACCCGCAACACAATTCAGGGCTGTTTCATTTTATGCTTTATGAGGTACAGCAAAATCTTTCAGGTTATGTTGGAGAACTCAATAATAACGTTACGCAATCCAGCATCTCCATGTTCGAGAATGATCTGCCATTAGATGTCAGTGTTAACAGCTGCCCACCGGTCTTATCTAACTCGAATCTCTCTAAAAGCCGCTCATATTAGCGTGTGTATCACAAAAGACTGGGGCTCTCTTAGCATCTGAATACGAGCGGGAGGGCGTATTCTCCTGCCACATCCTAATGGATGCATCTCATTACCAGCTGCGTGGGCGCACGAGGCTTTCTGAGAACCGCAGGTTATGTGTCATCGGCTGTTAATGTATCAGCCATATCACAATATACCGTGGAGCTTGTCTAATAATAACCGAACCTCTATACATTATGCAGATTATGATGACCGATTGTGTTGGACACTTGACGCTTTTATTTATTTCTACGGATCATTTTGACGCATTATTTTTAAAGTTTGTGGTTAAGAATCGTGTGGGGAAAAAAATCCCTTATTTTGGGGATGGATTTCGGGAAATCTCCCTTATTTTCAATGTTCAATGTTGACCGCTACAGTGTGATGATCTGAACTGTGTGTTGTGACACATTCCTCCCATAAGAATCATTAAAGTTTTGACTCTGACCAGACGGGATAGCCTTTGTTGCCCTCGTGCATTGATGAGTCTTGGCCGCCCATCACCCCGTCGTCGGTTTGTAGTCTGCCTCTCAATTTCCCCGATATTCGCATCAACTGTGACTGGTCATAATGTTTTGGCTCATCAGTGTATAATGACTGACCTCTTAGAGATATGGAGTGGGCTTGTTTGACGTGGGGTCCACAGGCCCTGTATGAGGCCCCAGAGGCCACTTGACATATCTTAAACACCAGAATATCCCGCACAGACCAGTGCTATTTTTAGATTATTGATATAGTATTTAGTTGCCAAGGCAACATTTGTAATTTCCATAATATTAAAGTTTTTTAATTACGTTTTTCCTCTAATATTTATATTTTATTTTATATCAGTTTTTTTTTCCAGTTACAATAAAAAGTTTTTCAATAAAAAGTTTACCCAAAAACTACTCACCCTCATGTCGTTCCAAACCTGTAAGACTTTCTTTCATCTTCAGAACACAAATGTAGACCTTTTTGATGATTTATATTTTAGGCTAGCTTGGCAAAGCTTTTAGAAATATTCCATTCTGCTAAACCATGCTGATTCTTTCCATGCCTTTACTAAGAGCCTCTGAATAAAAGGTGCTGGAGAGGTTTGAGTGCCCGAAGCACATGGATTCCTCAGATGTTATGAATGTGCTATAAGCAACAATCTGTTTCTTTTTCTTTTGTATGTCTGGCCATCTGTTCTTAGATTTTCAGTGTGAGAATCGTGCTGTGAGGTTTCCTTGTTGACTCTACCTCTTATACAAAGACTTCTGATTAAAACCGATGAAAAAGTGTCAAACATATATGTCATACGGGTTTATGCTAAAGGGATAGTTCACTTTGAAATTAATTTTTGAAATGTTTTAGCTCACCTCAAGTCTTACTCTCTGTCAGTCATATAATGGAGGTCTATGGTCACCACCTCAAAGTCCAAATTAAACATGATTTAATGACTCGTAAATGTAAGTACACATTGATGGCCTGAGACACGAAACGAGCGGTTTGTGTGAGAAAACGAACAATATCAGTAATCACAGTCACATCCAAGTACTCTGAGGGCGAGGGCGCTTCTGTCTGCGCAAGTGCGCCGGAAATCTCTCACGCGTGTACGTCACTCATTGTTTACACAGAGATTTCGGAAGTGTTACCTTTCACTGTGAAGATCTAAACATATTTAGATATACAGGAAATTGCAATGGAAGATGATTTCGATATATCAACAGACAACGTTGTTGTTGTTTTTTGCAACCGCGCAAGAGATCACTTCCAGCGACCGAAGCCCCCGTGCCTTCAGATCACTTGGACGTGGCTGTGGTTACAAGAGGTAAAAACGATATAAATACTGTTCGTTTTCTCACACAAACTGCTCGTTTCGTGTCTTAGGCCATTTACAAGTCATTAAATCATGATTAATTTGGTCTTCTCTGTGCATGCTCTTTGAGGTGGTGACCATAGACCTCCATTATATGATTGATAGACAAGAACGGTTTGACCTAAAAATATTAAAATTGAAACTACTGTGGAAACAAAGACACCTGCATCTTGTATGCCCTTGAGGTAAGCTAAAACATACCAAAAATTAATTTCAAAGTGATCCCTCAAAGCATCATTGTGCTCTCTTCTACAGGACTGGTGGACACATGCTGAAGCAGCCACGGGCGAACACACGACCCTCCAGCACAGTTAGTGAAGCCTCCACCACCGTCACCTCCTCCACCGTGGACACCACTTCAGGATCAAAGGTCAGAAAGGTCTCTTTGTAGAGATAGATGTAGAAGACTGTACCGAGATGAGCAAGTTAACTTGACAAGACTCCTGGTGCAGAACATTCTCCATGCTTGGTTAGCATCTGTTCTGGTAATTAGAGTGTTTATTCTTCTGGGCTGCGCGACTATTCCCCAGTGCTGGCGACAGAAACACACAGCCCTTGACTGCCATCTCTAAGCAGACACAGAACATCCATGAAACGGATTGGGATTCGTATTGTGAGTGATTTGGTGCATATCTGTGCAAGGATGCATTGTTTGGAATGTGTTGCACATGAGCTGAATGATGTACTAAGTAAGATATTTTTACCTTAAAATAATGTTTCCAAAATCATTTCAGTGGTTCATTAAGTCGTAACAGGGTGAAATGCACTTACCGGTATTTATATTCCTATATCTGTTATAACCACGCTATGTAAGATTGCCAGACTGTGTCTCGTTTCTGTAGTTCTAATGAGACATAAGAAAACTACAAATTTGACTTGCTTTACGTCAAGGGTTACAATAGTCATTATTTTTGCTTTTCTTCATTTCTGATGTCGCAATACATCATACTTTCATGAAATCATGTAACATACTCTACCTTGTCTGTGGACATCCTTCATTCCAAAGCGGTGCTGGATAAACACCGAGCGTGCGTGCGACAGTAGGATTCGCTAGGCTAAATTATTTACGACAGCGGTAATGGACAATTCCACTTCCAACCTGTAGGGCGACCGCATATGAAAAGTTGCTTTAAGGTATAATCCACTCAGTCCAATCTCATCATTATTTATTACTGTACACTCTAAAAAACGCTGGGTTGTTTTAACCCATCTTTGGGTCATACTGTGTATGACCCAAACTTGGGTTAAAACAACCCAGCGTTTTTTAGAGTGTACTTTAGCAGACTTTTAAAAAGAGTACTAAAAACTTACGGAAATACTACACTTTAAAGTATATACTTAAGCGCAAACTGAACTGCAAAATTAGCAGGACTTCAGTGCATCTTTAAATGTAATATCTTAATATCTACTTCTTCTGTCTTTGAAATATGGTTAAATATACTGCCGAATGTACTGACAAGTATTTATGATAATCTAAAATGTACTTTAATGTTATTTATGTTCAAACTTGTGTCTTGTAATTAAATATATTTGTAATTATACATTTGTAATGATGTTAGTACATGTAACTTTAAATATAATATCAACTACTATTAAAATTATAATCAAGTACTTTACATATGCATATCTGACAGCGGCTGCATCATAAACCACAAGCCTTAAAGGAGCCGCCACTTACAAATGGATTATTTCAGACAGAGGGTCAGAATGTGGGTTGAAAATATCATTATTACACACACACACATATATGTTCAAAAAACTTTATTAACATTATTATAATTGAACCTCAAGGAACATATTACAATAATAATTTTAAAAAAATATACATATTATATTATACATATTACAAACCCGATTCCAAAAAAGTTGGGACACTGTACAAATTGTGAGTAAAAAAAGAATGGAATCATTTAGAAATCTCATAAACTTATATTTTATTCACAATAGAATATAAATGACATATCAAATGTTGAAAGTGAGACATTTTGAATTGCCATGCCAAATATTGGCTCCTTTTGGATTTCATGAGAGCTACAAATTCCAAAAAAGTTGGGACAGGTAGCAATAAGAGGCCAGAAAAGTTAAATGTACATATAAGGAACAGCTGGAGGACCAATTTGCAACTTATTAGGTCAATTGGCAACGTGATTGGGTATAAAAAGAGCCTCTCAGAGTGGCAGTGTCTCTCAGAAGTCTAGATGGGCAGAGGATCACCAATTCCCCCAATGCTGAGGCAAAAAATAGTGGAGCAATATCAGAAAGAAATTTCTCAGAGAAAAATTGCAAAGAGTTTGAAGTTATCATCATCTACAGTGCATAATATCATCCAAAGATTCGAGAATCTGGAACAATCTCTGTGCATAAGGGTCAAGGCCGGAAAACCATACTGAATGCCCGTGATCTTCGGCCCTTAGACGGCTCTGCATCACACACAGGAATGCTACTGTAATGGAAATCACAACATGGGCTCAAGAATACTTCCAGAAAACATTGTCAGTGAACACAATCCACCGTGCCATTCACAGTTGCCGGCTAAAGCTCTATAGGTCAAAAAAGAAGCCATATCTAAACGGGAACCAGAAGCGCAGGCGTTTTCTCTGGGCCAAGGCTCATTTAAAGTGGACTCTAGCAAAGTGGAAAACTGTTCTGTGATCAGACGAATCAAAATTTGAAGTTCTTTTTGGAAAACTGGGACGCCATGTCATCCGGACTAAAGAGGACAAGGACAACCCAAGTTGTTATGAGCGCTCAGTTCAGAAGCCTGCATCTCTGATGGTATGGGGTTGCATGAGTGCGTGTGGCATGGGCAGCTTACACATCTGGAAAGGCACCATCAATGCTGAAAGGTATATCCAAGTTCTAGAACAACATATGCTCCCATCCATACATCGTCTCTTTCAGGGAAGACCTTGTATTTTCCAACAAGACAATGCCAAACCACATACTGCATCAATTACAACATCATGGCTGCGTAGAAGAAGGATCCGGGTACTGAAATGGCCAGCCTGCAGTCCAGATCTTTCACCCATAGAAAACATTTGGCGCATCATAAAGAGGAAGATGCAACAAAGAAGACCTAAGACAGTTAATCAGCTAGAAGCCTTTATTAGACAAGAATGGGACAACATTCCTATTCCTAAACTTGAGCAACTTGTCTCCTCAGTCCCCAGACGTTTGCAGACTGTTATTAAAAGAAGAGGGGATGCCACACAGTGGTAAAAATGGCCTTGTCCCAACTTTTTTGAGATGTGTTGATGCCATGAAATTTAAAATCAACTTATTTTTCCCTTAAAATTATGCATTTTCTCAGTTTAAACATTTGATATGTCATCTATGTTCTATTCTAAATATAATATTGAAATTTGAAACTTCCACATCATTGCATTCTGTTTTTATTCACAATGTGTACAGTGTCCCAACTTTTATGGAATTGGGTTTGTATATAGGGGACCCTCCAGTATTGTTTTGGAAAATGGGCGTCCTTCGAATCAAAAGTTGATCTAAGGAATTAGACCGTTGCTATATAAAAACAGCTGCTGTTTGATGCTAACTTATAGCGTCATAATGGAGGCTTTGGTAACATTGTAATCATGTTATTTTACCTCTCAGAATGCATGTGCAAAAATATCTGAAGTGTACTTGTAATGGCTGACTGCCATAGTTTGATTAATACGGAGAGATGCGGAGAAACGCAGCGACAGGAACGCTGCCCATGTCATCTCCTGCCTGCGTCTGGACTGTTCGAGATGAATGATTGCTCGTAGCTCTTGTCGTTGGCAGTGACGGCTGGCAATAGTGATGTATTAGGCGTATTAATGCATTGGCATGTGTGATTGGCTTACGTCCGTTGCTATGCCCACAGAATGTCAGCGATGGTGTGTAAGATCAGCTGTGCACCCCTGGCAGATGTCTAGACTAATGTGTGATGAATGAGCTTTCAATCCCCTGCTCATCTTCTGTGTGTGTGTGTGTGTGTGTGTTGATGTGTGATATAGGGATCCAAGTCCAGTGGAAGGGTCCATAGCTTTGGAAAACGAGATTATGCCATAAAGAGGAATCCCAGCGTTCCTGTAGTGGTGCGTGGATGGCTCCACAAACAGGTAAGAGAATTGATTAACCAAACATTGGCTTTCGATACTTTACATGAGATGTTTTTAGACATCTCTAAAAACCAAAACCAGGAAGTCCTAGTATAAAATGCCAGATTGTCTCAATAACACTTATAACATACACTCACCTAAAGGATTATTAGGAACCCCATACTAATACTGTGTTTGACCCCCTTTCGCCTTCAGAACTGCCTTAATTCTACGTGGCATTGATTCAACAAGGATTTCTTTAGAAATGTTGGCCCATATTGATAGGATAGCATCTTGCAGTTGATGGAGATTTGTGGGATGCACATCCAGGGCACGAAGCTCCCGTTTCACCATATCCCAAAAATGCTCTATTGGGTTGAGATCTGGTGACTGTGGGGGCCATTTTAGTACAGTCAACTCATTGTCATGTTCAAGAAACCAGTTTGAAGTGATTCGAGCTTTGTGACATGGTGCATTATCCTGCTGGTTGGGGACATGGTGGCCATAAAGGGATGGACATGGTCAGAAACAATGCTCAGGTTGGCCGTGGCATTTAAACGATGCCCAATTGGCACTAAGGGGCCTAAAGGTTGCCAAGAAAACATCCCCCACACCATTACACCACCACCACCAGCCTGTGGTAACAAGACATGATGGATCCATGATCTCATTCTGTTTACGCCAAATTCTGACTCTACCATCTGAATGTCTCAACAGAAATCCAAACTCATCAGACCAGGCAACATTTTCCAGTCTTCAACGGTCCAATTTTGGAGAGCTGTAGCCTCTTTTTCCTATTTGTAGTGGAGATGAGTGGTACCCAGTGGGGTCTTCTGCTGTTGTAGCCCATCCGCCTCAAGGTTGTGTGTGTTGTGGCTTCACAAATGCTTTGCTGCATACCTCGGTTGTAACGAGTGGTTATTTCAGTCAAAGTTGCTCTTCTATCTGCTTGAATCAGTCGGCTCTAATCACTCTAGCATCAACAAGGCACTTTCGCCCACAGGACTGCCGCATACTGGATGTTTTCCCTTCTCACACCATTCTTTGTAAACCCTAGAAATGGTTGTGCATGAAAATCCCAGTAAAGGCGGGCATACACTGTGCGATTTTCGTCCGATTTTGAGCCGAATTCTGACTCGTGCGACTCATTTTCGTGTCGGACCGATTTTCAGCTTTGTCGTGCAGTGTTCGTGCAGTGTACAGGGAGAAACGATAGGCGATTAACCTCTCACGATCGACAATCGGATGGTCGGATGAATTTCTGGCATGTCAGAAATTTTGGTCGCTCCTCATGACTATATCGCACAGTTGAAGCAAAGCTACGAACCGATTGCCCTAAACTCAGTGTTTTTTCCCTCACTGCACCTGCGCGAAAACAGAAGTTTAACCATTTCATCTGCAACAAAAATAAAATTAAAATAAAAACGAATAGAGGGAGATCAAGTTCTGTAGTTCAAACTAGCTACAAATTACTGTTGCGTACCTCCAGTTGTTCGTGTTGCAAAATGGATAATATTACCCACCGTCTTCAAGCCACCTGATATGTAACACCTCTTTTATTATTTTCTCAAACAATGTTTTTGAAATAAACCTGTTTTTAATTTTCATTGATGATTAATTATGGCAATGTTCGGACATATTATAGACGGTTAATAGTTATTTTATATGCCTATAATTCATTGTAATCGACCTAAATATTTTAGACAATTTTTAATGAGGAGTAAGATTATGTAATATTTTATTACAGCACGTTGGTTATGTGCTGTGAAAATATTGCGTGGCAAATTAATTATAATAGCGGATCAATTTAAGAATAAAATTAGCCTATAGGCCTCCCCTAATAATGATATTATAATACTAATAATAATTAAATGCATAAATTGAAAATACTAAATCATCTTGATACTGATAGCAGATGCTTGTTTTGACAATATCTCTGGATACATACACGTAAATAGGCGCAATCCAGGGGGTTATCGCAGATATTACACGTATAGTGTGAGCAGTGAAGTCGCAGCTCGACGATCGGACCGTACAGTGTAAGCACATAAATCCTGAACTTTGGCTTTGCATCGCATGCGATTTACTCGTTCAGTGTGAGTAGGTACCTTGCTGAAATCGCACAGACATCGCACAGTGTATGCCCGCCTTAACTGAGCAGATTGTGAAATACTCAGACCGGCCCGTCTGGCAACAACCATGCCACGCTCAAAATTGCTTAAATCACCTTTCTTTCCCATTCTGACCCCATTCAGTTTGGAGTTCAGGAGATTGTCTTGACCAGGACCACACCCCTAAATGCACTGAAGCAACTGCCATGTGATTGGTTGATTAGATGATTGCATTAATGAGAAATTGAACAGGTGTTCCTAATAATCATTTAGATGAGTGTATATGACTTACACAAGTTTGGGGTTACTAGATTTTTTCAAAGATACTGAAGACTGATGTAATGACTGATGAAAATGCAGCTTTGCATCGCTGGAATAAATTACATTTTATAATATTGAAATGGAAAACACTGTAATTACTGTTTACACAGAGTTTCTGGGCATCATAGGCACAGTTGAAAAACATATTTTGAACGTTCAAAGGCATCAAAAAGCTGTCTAGATTGGCAGCTCATTTGCTTTTTGCTTTTTAAGAGCCAATCAGTCAGTTTTACAGACACAAACACACATGAACACACAAGTCTTTCATGGCATGAAAACATCAGGAGTGTATTTACATGAATAGTTTTTGATAATAGACTTTGAATAAACTCTTTAACTGGAAGTGAGACGGTACTGGCATAGAGAATTGCTGCGATCTGCCTTTTGGAAGTCTGTTTGAAGTGCAGTCTTTCCCCATCAGATGTCTTGAGCTACCGGAGGGAGTGTGTTTTCCCATCAGTGTTTGTGTTGCTTTGTACTTTCAGGACAGCTCAGGGATGCGGCTGTGGAAAAGAAAATGGTTTGTTCTGGCTGATTATTGCCTCTTCTACTACAAAGGTGAGTGTCTTCAGCAAACATCAAACAGAATCACATTTACACATGGACTGCTAACTTTTCTCCCCGATAATGATTATAATCATTACTTTGTTAGTAATAGTGCCAAGTAATGGTCGCCAAGTCCTACTTCAACAAAATGCAAACTCAATCTTTTTGCTTTGTACTGTCCCCAGAGTTTAACATGACACATTTAGCAAACTCTGAAAGTAGATAACTCGGGGAAAGTAATATGATGTTTTTGGGTTAATCTCTCTCATATTTATGCAGTTTCTTGGATCACACCACCAAACCCTCTCTGGGAATTCAACATGTTATTTCAGCAGACTCAAACCTTGTTTGGGTTGTTATAAACAAAAACAGCCATTACAAATTAGAAGTATACTTTACATTATTTTTATTAAATAAATTTAAGTAGAGCTGTCAAACGATTAATCGCAATTAATCGCATTCCAAAGTAAAAGTTTGTGTTTACATAATATGTGTGGGTGCACTGTGTATAATTTTTTTTGTGTATATATATATATATATATATATATACACATGTATGCATATTTAAGAAAAAAATATGATTTATAAGTAAAATATTTATATATATTTATATATATATATATATATATATAATATATAAATTATATATAAATAAATCTATATACATGAAAATATTAATTAAATATATTCAAGCATGTGTGTGTTTATATATACAAAATAATTATACACAGTGCAACCACATATATTACATAAACACAAAATTTATTTTGGATGCGATTAATCGTTTGACAGCCCTAAATTTAAGTTGAATTAAAAGTTTATTATATGTTGTAATTATACTAAAATCAGTGTAGCAGTGTACTTGTTAACGTATTATGTTTCTACATGGGACCAAATTGTATACTTTTAAGTGTTACAATAAAAGACACAACTAGTTTACACCTACTTTCTATGGAAACCATACTTATTATAGTAATTACAATAACTGGGTAATAATAACTAGGTACTAACCCTGAACCTAACCTTAAACCATGTAGTTACCTTATATTACCAAGTATTTTCTTAAGTAAGTACTACACTTACTGTAAAAGAAAGTGCAAGTGTGTCAGAATAAGCCAAGCATACTTGAATATAAATTTGTAAAGTGTATCTCTGATAATTACATTAAAATGATACTCTTATTTTTAGTTTAAAAGAAGTTTTTAGTATAGCACAGTTGAATAAACTTAAAGGCTAAATTAAAGGAGTAGTTCACCAAAAAAAAAATGTATACTCTGTCATTATTGGCTCACCCTTATGTTATTCCAAATCCGTATGCTGTTGTTTATGCAACACAGTAATTGGTTACACAACTCTTGATGGAAAAAAAGGCTTTTTGCAAAAAACAAAACAAAAAACAGACAAAGTCTAACTTGTTAATCACTGATATTCTGCTATATATTTAAATTAATCACAGGAACATATTCTGATATCTTTTATTTATTAACAAATGAATAACTGCAAACAGAAGATAACTGAGTAAATAAACATTTTTGGGTGAGTTATCTCTATTACAGTCAACTTTATTTCTTGTATCAAATCCCCCCCCCCCCACACACACCTGTGTTGTCATAATGGTATGTAATCCATCCTAATTTTCCATTCAGTCCGCTCTTCCCAGTCACAGACCCCTGCTTGCTCAAATGAAAGAGAGACCTGCCTCGGTTTGGTATCTCTCCTTCAACCAACCTTGAAGTATTTTTAACCCATTATGTCCTAATCGAGCCACCCTTATCGCATGTCAACCCACCACTCAATCGCTGTTTCAGACACACCCACACATAAACACACTCTCACTCCCATTCACACTGGTGTCACCAGCGCGCCACTGGAAAGAAATGGTCAAGGCAAAACAAGGAGGCTAAACTTAAATGTGTGAAATGTGATGATGTTATCAGAGTGGTGTGAGAAAGACAGGTCAGAGAGTATCACATGCCAGGAAGGAAGAGAGGGAGAAAGAAAGACACAGTCAAAACCTGTCGCATTGTTTTCCCCCCACAGACAGTCGTGAAGAGTCGGTTCTGGGCAGCATTCCTCTGCCCAGCTACACCATCGCTCCTGTCGGACCTGAAGATCACATTAGCCGCAAATATGCCTTTAAGGTAAGATCTCATTTTCATACAGATATCAGAAAGCATTCTTCACTTCAAATTGCAAGGATGTTTACTTCGGTATAACTTCACAGTTCACCCGAAAAATGTACATTCTGTCATCGTTTAATTATTTACCGTCTACTAAATATAATACTAAATGAGAATTTAACGTGAATAGACTGTAGTTTGTCATTCTACTAATTACTCACCCTCATGTCATTCCAAACTGTATTTACCAATTTTCATTTCCAATGCACGTTCATGAGAGCACCACGACACATGCATGTTGTGTTGATGTGATACTTTAATTAGATAATAAATTCTTCATTTACGAGGATAAGTCAGATAATTGGAAGTACTTTGATTGATTTTAAATAATAAATTACATAAAAAGTTATACATACTGTAGTCCTTTTAATAATAAAACAAAATGTGAGAGAACTTAATTCAGAATTCATGTTGCCTTGACTGAAATAAGTCAAGTTTAAATACTAAAATTACAGAACAAAAATTGAAATAAAGCTAAATTGAAATATTTTTTTATTGAATTAGACTTTTTCGTGTCTCCATGGAAGAAAACAAGTCGATGATGACAGGATTTTCAGTTTCATGGTCTATAATCGACAGTTGTCCCAAGCCTCCGTTCAGTAGCTGTGTACATGTAGTTATCACAAAATCAACTTTTGTCAGGGTTATACGGGTTTATATTGTGCTAATGACCCACTGGCTGTAAATACCCCTTGCTTATTCATCTCAATTTTCTTGAAATAGCTGCTTTCTATTCCCCAATCAGCTGTCTTTCTGTTTTGTTATGTGCAATGGCTAAATACATTGGGTCACTGTGCAGTTATGAATGTGCATGCTTCCTTATCTTGCATGGCTTCAGCCTTGTGTATAGACATACTGCATAATACACATACTTCAACACATACTTCGTACACATACTTCAAAATACCTAAAATCCTATCTAAAAAGTTCAGTTGCTGCCTCATATATATATATATATATATATATATATATATATATGAAGAGTTCAGATGCAAAAGCCTCTAAATGCCATTTGAAATTTTCTTCTTTAATGATGATTTTTATCAAACTTGTATATTTAAGTTCAGTAATTTCACTTAAATAACAATTAATAGGTAATTATCATTGCCATTTAAAGTGAAATCACTGAACTTAAATATACAAGCTTGATAAAAATTATCATTCTAGAAGAAAATTTCAAATGGCACTTAGAGGCTTTTGCATCTGAACTCTTCATATATATATATATAAATATATATATTTATATGTATTATTGTAATCAAATTGGCTGTACAAGTCGATTTAATTCATGTGGTCTAGTTTGAATCTCATGTAACTTAAAAAAGGAAGTTGGTTAAAGTATCGGAAAAACACGTTGGCATGCCATGATAATATATATTTTTTTGCTTACAAATCAAGTTTCTAGTGCACTGACAACACATGGGATTTTGAATAAAGATTCCCCAATTTGACATAAATTATCCAAGCTTTTCTTATGCGGTGCCCATGTATGTGCGAGTGTTTTTGTAGGCAAAGACTTTAGCAGTGTTTTATGTGGATTCCTACCCTGCAGCTTGTGCGGTTCATTGTTGTCCTCATGGGGTTCATGACACAGAGTGAATGTATGGGTCTGTACTCATCCTGAGGCCAATAAGGTTACATAACCAGTCTACCTCTCTCTGCTCATCTCCTTCCTGCCCGTTCTCCGCTACAGAGAGATTTTTTCAACGTGGGAGCAGAAGAAGACGACATTCCAGTTTTCAAGAAGAAGATCTTAATGCTTAATGGTTTAAAGTGCAAGTTGATCTCAGTTTGCACTTTACAGCACTCCTGTTTCACTTTTCTTTAACGGATAGTTTTACACAGCCTACGGTGTCACATCTTCCTCTGGGAGTGCTGTTTGCAAAACTCTTCACCCTTCTGGCGAGCACCCAGCTAACAAAATATGTTCTGAGAATGTTTTGCTAACGTTCCCATTAAAGGGATAGTTCACCCAAAAAATAAAATTCTGTCTTTCATTTCTCACCCTCAAGACTTTCCAAATACGTAAGACATTCGTTCATCTTCAGGACACAAATGAAGATCTTTTTAATGAAATCTGAGAGATTTCTGTCCGTTTGAGCTTCAGCGAGAACCAATGAGGTTTGTTTTTGTGTGTCAAGCAGTGAATAAAAGTCTAAACTCAATCTGTTTATCATATAAAGCGATTGAGTCTCTTCAAAAAATTTGGACTAAACCACTCAATTCATATGGATTAGTGTTATGATCTCTTTATGAACTTTTTGTTGCGTCGCTGTCAATGGAGAGCTGTCATTAAAAAATATATTCATTTGAGTTCTGAAGATGAACGAAACGACATGAGGGTGAGTAATTAATGACAGAATTTTTATTTTTGGGAGAACGATCACTTTAAATTATGAAAACATTTATACAAAAACCTTTTTATGCCAACATTTCGAGAACATTATTAAAGACCACATAACTCTGTACGAACCTTTCGTTAAAGTTCATTTTAAGATTAATTTTAGGTATGTTTTAGCTTACCTCAAGGGCATCCAAGATGTAGGTGTCTTTGTTTCTGCAATTTTTAGGTGAAACCGTTCTTGTCTGCCAGTCATATAATGGAGGTCTATGGTCACCACCTCAAAGAGCATGCACAGAGAAGTCCAAATTAAACATGATTTAATGACTCGTAAATGGCCTAAGACACGAAACGAGCGGTTTGTGTGAGAAAACGAACAGTATTTATATCGTTTTTACCTCTTGTAACCACAGCCACGTCCAAGTGATCTGAGGGCGCTGGTGCTTTGTGGCTGTAATTACAAGAGGTAAAAACGATATAAATACTGTTCGTTTTCTCACACAAACCGCTCGTTTCGTGTCTTAGGCCATCAATTTGTACTTACATTTACGAGTCATTAAATCATTTTTAATTTGGACTTCTCTGTGCATGCTCTTTGAGGTGGTGACCATAGACCTCCATTATATGACTGACAGACTAACGGTTTGACCTAAAAAATCAAAATTGAAACTACTGCGGAAACAAAGACACTTACATCTTGGATGCCTTTGAGGTAAGCTAAAACATACCTAAAATTTATTTCAAAGTGGATTATCCCTTTAATGTTAGTGGTAGAGCATTTGTTCATGACTTTGAGGGAACCTTGCCAGACCGGGTATCTAGCAGTTGTATCATACAGTCCGTGCTGAGGGTTAGGGATCATTTGCTGTAAGCTTCACACAAGAGAGAATGTTTACCTTGGAATCTGGATGTCGATTTTTAGTATTAAGTGACTCAGATGGGCAGCAGAGAGCCTGTAATCTGTACTAATCCTCTATGAAAAAGAAAGCTTACTGCGGTGAATTCTGCTCCGCCAGCAATGCTGGTGCATAGACACGGCCGAGCCACAAAATCTTTCACTGATTCGATGATGAGCTTCTAGATATCGGTGCAAAGGTGGAAAAAGCCAAGCAAATGTATTTCTCTTCTGGCTTCTTTCTGTGGGCGTTTGTGCTTTGTGTTTCGGGCTGTTTTGCGGTTGCTGTTTTGTGCTCTTTCACTCCTGCTGTTTATTTGTGTCACCCTCTTATCTCGATTGTGCTAACAGTCTTTAAATCATACTCACAATTTCCCAGCACTTGTATATATCCTAAACAGGAAAAGCGAGTAAGTGTTGGTTCAGGTGACCAGTCATTGTCCTCTATTTGCTGAACTGTGTCCTTCTTCTGTTCCCATTGGTGGGCTTCCTGCCTGTGATGAGTGACTGACAGTCCAGAAAGGCTCTGAGACACATTCAGCATCATCTGTAAATAGGTACACTTTTAACTCTATGGCTTCTCTACATTAACCACTGGCATGTGCAAACTCTTTGAGAATCTGTGTGACTTTTCTCACTGACAGCTTTTCCTTTTTCTTGAGATGTTTGAAATGATCCTTTCCAGGAAACGATATCCACTGGAGATTCGAGAGGTCTTAGGATATAGCTGATTTTTTTTAAATTATTTATTTGCGTAAAAGACATCGAAGAAAACTGAATATATCAGATAATATTGTAATATTAGGTTTCGTTTACTTAGGGTTCCCATGGTCATGGAAAACTTGAAGATAGGGAATTTTAAAATAGCTATTTCTAGAACAAGAAAGTCATGGAAATGAATAATATCTTTCGAAAATGGATTATAGAATAAATTCCTTGGTGTGCTCAGCTCTAAAATATTTGATGGGTCATTACACTCTGTTATATTCAAAGTATCCCGTATAGGGGACTAGGTTGGACATGGCAGGACTTCCTACTGTTTTATGTGAAGAACTGTTTTTTGACGAAAATGTGACGTTTATGTGCGCTCCTGAAAGCCCCTCTTTTCTGTTCTGTGACGCATGAAATTAAAGCTTATTAATAGAATGAGCTATTCTGTACTGTGATGTCAATGTTTCATGGAAAAAAAGTGGATTCATTCAAAATATAGTCTAACATATTTATACATATTTAACATATTTATGGTCTATAATTAAACAATCATAACAGTTTAACTTTAAAGAGGTGGTTGATTATGATTTCACTTTTCTAACTTTAGTTAGTGTGTAATGTTGCTGTTTGAGCATAAACAACATTTGCAAAGTTACAACGCTCAAAGTTCAAAGCAAAGGAGATATTTGCTTTTAAAGAAATCAGTTTTTAAGGACTACAACAAACGGTTGGTAGGAACTTTTTTTTTTCTTTTATTATTATCCAACATGTGAAAACAGTACATACAAAAACACAAAACAAAACAGGCATGAGTAACAAACTCCAAAGATGATTAAATTAAAGAAAAATAATAAATAAAATAAAATAAGAGGCGTTTTTTTTTTTTTTTTTTTTTTTTTTTACAATTTTAAGAGACTTCATTAATAGAGTGAGTTCGTTAGAGAAAACCTTGTATAAGGGAGAAGATTTTGACAATCTACATTTGTGGATGAAAAACTTGCCATTTCAGATGATAAAATGTACAAAATTCTGAATATTTTTATCATCATTCTCAAAGTAGCAAATCATTTCTTTCACATTCAGAGTTATCAAATTAACTTTAACTGAAAAAAGTAGAAAAACACTCTTTCCAAAATGATTTCACACTTTGGCACTCAGCAAATAGATGATTCAAAGACTCCTCACTGTTGTTACAAAAAGAACATTCTTTACCAACATCTATAAAATTAGAAAGCCACATATTAGTTGGATATATTTTGTGTAAGATCTTCAAGTGAATTTCTCTTACTTTGTTAGAAATACAGAATTTGTAAGGAAGCAGCCATGCTTTCCTCCAATTAACATCTCCTAAAATGGAATTCCAGTAAAATTTCCCTCTTGGAGTAATTCTCTTTAATTCGTTAAATACTTGTCTTATATCTTTCTTAGTACATTGTTTACGGCTACACGAGCTTCCTCCCGGGTTAGTGACATCACTAACCCTAAAATTTACATAAACCCCGCCCCCAGGAAGAGGTGTTGTAGAAGAGCACATTTGTGAGTCAGCTCAAACTTTAGCATTCGTCTTTTCACATGCGATAGAAAGTCACTCTGTGAGCATCTCACAACAGTTCCTATATAAGCGATTTATAGATTATCCTGACAGAATATGTTCATTGAAGATAGTTAAATTCATAAATTCATCAACTAACCACCATTCAGAGATGTCCTGTTGCATTCTACATGTTCTTAGTCTCTCCATCTTTTTCTGACTCCGGATTAAACATAAAAAAGGCAGAACAGTTTCTGATATTTTAGCGTGTGTCTGCATGAGGTAATCAGAGCTGCTAACACACAAGCTCTTGAAGCCCCGCCCACTGTGTCAGGAGCTGCAGCTCATTTGCATTTAAAGGGCCAGACACAAAACGGTGCGTTTTTTGCTAAACCTTAAAAAGTGACAACTTTAACATGCTATATAAAAATATCGGTGGTGTATTTTCACATACACACTCTGGGAACATCAGATATTTATTTTACATCTTGTGAAAAGAGCATTCTACCACCCCTTTAATGTCCTCATCTGTCGTCATGATGGCGGTGAATTGCAGAGCTGGTGCTGTCATTTTTGTTGTGTGTTTATTTTTCAATTGAGAGGAAAGCACGTAGCACATGTTAGGGGTTGAACCAACTAGTCGATTAGTCGACCTTAATGCAATGGCGTAACGCTTTAAGCTTGACGTCGACTAGTCGTGTTGATCATGTGACACTATATGATTGTGCTAATTTTGATACTATATGGCCACGTTGATAAATCAGATCAGTAAAAACGCAGTCACATCTCATGTGTTTTTATGAATGACGTCAGCGACTAGTCGACTCGACTTTGATGTCATAACAGTCGACTTAAAAAAATCTAAAGTCGTTCAACCCCTAGCACATATTTACATATTCATCTAAACACGTAAACGGCGTCGGGAGGTTAGTTAACGTTTACACGTTAACGGGTTTTTTTTTTACGTCTTGGCAAACAAGTATATTGGGTCTTTGAATCACGTCAGTTCTCTTGTACGTTACGTGTGCACGTTCACTTAACGGCCACTGGTTTCGCTAATAACTAAATTCTACATATAGCCCCTTTAAATAGTCAATTAGTTGAAATCGAATTGTATTTTGCCCAGTGGAGTCCGTTCACAGATATTAAAAGCTCTCCTGTTGTGGTTGTAAGCAAACAGGACTGTTAAACAAACGTTTGCTGTACCAGGACGCTGCGCACTTGTAATGAATCATGGATGACATAATAGAATGCTATTAATGAAAGCTAAAAGCATCTTCAAATAGTGCATGCTGCAGGGTGCCAACGAGAAAGGAAGAAGCATGCTATTGCTAGTTCTTTGTTTTGTTGGGTCTCCAAGTGTGTGTACACAGCTGCGTCTTTGTGTGCACATAGTTTTAGTTTGGAGATCTGCATGAGTAGTTATTTAATAACACATCAAATTCAACTTTTGGTTTGTATTACGAGTCTTGCTGAAGGCCAGTGTACATCAGCATATTTGAGCTAGGGTCTTTCTTCAATGTTCACTGCCGTTCAAAGGTTTGGGGTCGGTAAAATGTTTCAATGTTTTTGATACACAACTCTTATGGTGATCAAGGCTGGGACAGTGTTTATAGAAATAATATTTTGTTTCATATCTTTATCGTATCATTTAAAATAGAAATTATATAAATGTCTTTATCATTTTTGAACAATTGAATGCATCCTTGTTGAATAAAAGGATTGCTAACCTTAAAATTTTTAGTGAACATATTTTTTGGCATATTTTTAAAACAAAAATGATAGCAAATGCTGATTTATCATACTCAACATACCACATGTGGCACTTTTAAAGTGCATACTATTCTACTGAAATTAAAGGGATAGTTCACCAAACAATTTAATTATGTCAACATGTTGTTCCAAACCTGTTTGACTCCCCCCAAAGAATACATATGGAGATGTTTTCAATAAATATTCCTGGGATTCTTTTTCATACCGTGAAAACACACAGTGACCAGAGACTGTAAAGCTACATTTCATAAAAGCTTTCATAGCTTATTAGAGAAAAAGTCATCATCTACTGAACACTGCCCTAGGCCATGTAAATGAAACAAAACCAACATTTCAGTGGAAAAAATCTCATCATAGTATATTTCATGTACACAATCACTGCCATGATGGTCATCAAGTCTGATTATACGGAAGTATACATGAAATCTAAGAGATTTTTTCCACAAAGCTTGTAGTGAACTAGTAGTTATAGTGCATTGTTGTCACATTTTTGTCATTGTAATGAAAAGAGCAGCATGCAACATTCATCCGAATATCTCTTGTGTTATATAGAAGAAAGACAGTCCGGTAGTTAAAAATGACATGAAGATGAATAATTAATGACACTATTTTTACTGTCGCATAAAGAATACGCGTCTGGTTTGTTTGACTGGTTGTTGGATGGTTTTGTCGCACTGGTCCAGACCCCCCGCATGATTCAAAGCGATCTGCCATCTGTCTGTGCTTTACAGCCTCATTGAAGAGCTTTCCCTCAGTGGACTATTAAAACACAGGCCGCAGCTTAACACCTCACTGCTCGCCTGTAATGAGCCTGTCATGTAAACACGCGTGTCTTCATGCGTCTGTGTATTGTGTTGCGCTTTTTGCTCACTCTGAGAGAAATAATTAGTGAGGACGAGACATCAGATGTCTATAAATGAACTATAATTGTCTCTTTGCTTGATTTTACTGTACGTAATCGAATGCAGCAGAAGTTACTCTCTGAATCTATTTTTAATGAGGAAATTGCAGGTTAAGTTCATGTTAATTACAGCAGTGTCTGTGCACTCATTTTGTATGGCATTCTGCCTACAATATATAATAAAAGATATAATGAATAAATTGTATGTATGTATGTACGGGAGCGTATTGCATTCACTTGAGAAAAAAAAGTTTTTGCTCTTTTTATCTGAATGAATTACGAGAAAAAAATGAATGAAAAAAAGGTTTTGCACTTTTTTCTGAATTAGCAAGTTAATTATGAGATGCATTTTACTTGAAAAAAAAAATTTCACTCTATTTTATGAATTAATGAGTTACTCATAATTTTGAGATAATTAAGTCATTAATTCAGAAAAACAGAGCAAAAACTTTTTTTCATTAATTTTTTCTTGTAATTCTGAGATTAACTTGTTAATTCAAAGAGTAGATTTTTCCTCAAGTGAATGCAATACGCTTCCGTATGTATGTGTGCATATGTATATAAAAGTTATATATTTTATATTAAATATTTTTATGAAATTTATTTTATTTATATTTTTTATAATATTTATAAAATATTTATAATATAATAATAATTGTATTATTATTATTATATAATATTTATCACATTTATTTTATGTTAAGTTAAAATAGAGTTAAATAGTGGAAATATATTATATTTTTTTATACATTTAATATTTATTATTATATATTATATCCTTATGTAGGATCACAGGGATGTTATGTTATATTATATTATACTACAAAAGTATATATTATAATCCTTTTAGTGACGTACATGTGCATCACAGACACTTTGATATGTTTTACAAAACTTATTCATAGTAGTACTCTATATATAAGGAACTTATGTAGGATTATGGGTGTTTATTTGAGGATATATAGATACATTTATGTATGATTATATACATGTGTGTCTATGAATATACAGGTAATATTACTATTATCACTTTGTTCCTAATTCTTGTCTCTATTTGGTTAGTTGGACCTGGCTATCTTGTATATTAATTTTTCTGATATTTCTGTATATTATTGTTGGTGTTTTGTAAGCCCATATGGGCGTATGACACAATAATAAAGATTCATTCATTCATACAAGTAAACTTTGCTAATATGACTGTTTTAAGACTTATTTTAGTATTTTCACATGTCTGCTCTTGTTGGGGGGTGTGGTGCTTATTGTAACCTTTGACCTTTTTGTCTCTACTTCATGCTGATTCATATCCTTGATTCTGTAGCTTTGATTACATAACTGATAAGTGTGTGTGTTTCTTATCACATTTGGCTTGATCGTCGTTGTCTGCTGTGTTGTATTCCTTCACGCCTAAAATCTCAGATTGCTTCTCTGGCCAATACTTATCTGCTGATGCAGTGTTTCTCCCTTTCCCAGGGCTGGGCTGGGCTGATTTTAGTGCTTTCTCTCTTGCAGGCTACACACACAGGGATGCGCTCCTACATTTACAAACAAAGCTCTGTGATTGGCTCGCAGGCGGAGCACACGGGGATGAGGACATACTATTTCAGTGCGGACACACAGGAGGACATGAATGGCTGGGTCAAGGCCATGAACCAGGCTGCACTGATGCAAACCCATACAGTGAAGAGGTCAGTGAGTCACAAAACTTTCCTAAATCATTTTCTCAATCAGTGTTTTGGTCTTTCTGGTTGACAAGAATTGAGAAGAATGTATTTAAAGGGATAGTTCTGTCATCATTTATTCACCTGTATGAGTTTCTTTCTTCTGCTGAACACAAATGAAGATATTTTGAAGAATGTCGTTGATGGACCCCATTGACTTCCTTAGTTTAAAAAATATATATTATTGAAGTCAATGGGGTCCATTTTTCTTCAGATTTCTGTAATAGTACTAAAAACTGAAATCCATTTTGTTTAAATTTCATACACTTTATTATATTGAATGTTGCTTGTTCTACTGTTCGCTATATTTTAGTCATGTTCATACTTTTGAAGTGAATAAATGTAATTGTTTATACAATGAATTTTACAACAGATCTATGCTGATCATAAGCCATTTGAAAAAAAAAATATTTCCTATTATTCATATTTCATTTTATTTGAATACAATTAAGATGAAATGAGCTATGCCAAATGGACGGAAATTTTATATGTAGTTAAAATACATAAATCTTAAATTTAAGCCTCTTTCTCTTTCTCTCTTTCTATTTCTATTTATTTATTTTCGATTGCAAGAAATTTAAGCTTCTGGTCTTTATACCTTATATATTTTCTGTTAAAATCTAATATGAGGTTTGTGTCATGAAACATTATTTGCTGCTGTTGTTTCTTTAAAATTATGACAACCAACTAGTGAGTGATATTTTACTGGTCGTCACTAGTTAATTTGGCTTATAAATCGCAGGAACATGGTTGTATTTAAAGGAGTAGTTCACTTTAAAAAAACTTTTGCTGATAATTTACTCACCCCCATGGTCATCCAAGATGTCCATGTCTTTCTTTCTTCAGTCGAAAAGAAATTAAGGTTTTTGATGAAAACATTCCAGGATTTTTCTCAATATAATGGACTTCAATGGGAACCAAACGGTTCAAGGTCCAAAAGACACTTTCAGTGCAAACTGCAAACTGTTCAAAGGGATTTAAACGATTCCAGACGATGAATAAGGGTCTTATCTAGCGAAACGATCGGTCATTAAAAAAAAAAAAGTTTAAGTTATAAACGCTCAAATGCTCGCCTTCAAAATGAACAAATCTTTTTTCGTGTCATTTGGTTCATTTAATGAACGAAATGAACTCATTGACTCGGAAAAAGATTTGTTCAACGCAACGTCCTCATTAATGTTATGAAACAAGTGGGTGTTTGCGTTTAAAGGAGTACTGTTGAGTGCAATCTTCACCAGCTTGTGTCAAGGGATGTTGTGTCTGTAAGTGTTTGTCGTGTTGACTGACAGCGGGTCTGCAGTGTCTTGTTTGCTCACTCCAGATGGGAAGTGAGCAGTGACTCAGCTTTCTGTCTCTCTGCTGTCTGGGCCGTCAGTCACTGAGTCCGAGCTCAGCTCAGATGTTGGTTGAGTAAACTCAAGTAGACGAAATTACCAAAATTTCCCTCACTAGTTTAGATACTGCAAACATGAATGGGAAAAATCAGGAGCAACACTGGTTAGGATTGTTAGTCCCAAACACAAGCTACAGTCACATGGACACCTTTTGTTTCAATCGGAATGAATTAATTCAAATTGATAAATCCAAATGTAGTGTTTACATGAACGCTAAATGAAGTAATCGGGGATATATATATATATATATATATATATATATATTGTTGTTTCCGGCTTTCCCCTAAATTGCTTCTTCTCTTTGTTTTAAAAATTCAACTTAAAGGAGTAGTTCACTTAAAAAAAAAAAAAAAAAAACTTTTTCTGATAATTTACACACCCCATGTCATCCAAGATGTCCATTTCTGTCTTTCTTCAGTCGAAAAGAAATTAAGGTTTTTGATGAAAACATTCCAGGATTTTTCTCCATATAATGGAATTCAATGGGAACCAAACGGTTTAAGGTCCAAAAGACAGTTTCAGTACAAACTGCAAACTGTTCAAAGGGCTTTAAACGATTCCAGACGATGAATAAGGGTCTTATCTAGCGAAATGATCACTCATTTAATAAATAAATAACAAAATTTAAGTTTTATAAACTCAAATGCTCGCCTTGCTCTGTTCTGTGATGTGTGTTTGTGACTCTCCTGTTCAAACTCGTTCATCAAAATGAATGAATCTTTTTCCGAGTCATTTGGTTCATTCAACAAACGAAACGAATGAATTGACTCAGAAAAAGATTTGTTAATTTTGATGTCTATCTTATCCATCTATTTCTACGTCATTGCACATGCTCAGTACTTTCCAGTTTCGGGTTTCAATCTGATCGACTGTTTACATGTCCTCTTGGTCGGATTAGAAGAGGTTTAAACCACCCCTCACAATCTGAATGAAATTTTAATCAGATTTGGCCAATTCATTCCGATCGTGGTGGTGTGTGTGGTTAAAATTGGCTTATTAGGGTCCATGTAAACGCAGTGACTGTGGCTGCATAAACATGGTTTAGCCAGTTTGGCCATCTCAAAAATCGGTTTCATTTCCAATTTCAGCCGCTAAAGACTGAATAGTTTGCTGTCTCTGCTGGTGATGTCGTTAACCAAGGTACCAAATTGGGATCATGGCAGAATCTTTAAGTTGTCATAGCAGCCCAGCATTAATGAGACCAGTGTCAGCTTGAGCTGGCAGTCAGCAAGGCAGAACATTCGATTGTGATAGTCCAGGATAAATACGTCATTTCTTTTCATAACTCTATTTAGAGACTCATAGCCTGGCTTTTCATTCTCTTTCATAGATGCTCTTATGTTTGTGTTTTGCTTTTCTCCTCTCAGAGTTTTAGTGCATGTACTATTTGTCTTGGGATTGGAATGGAATCATTCATGCTTACGCCTTGTTGTTTCATGTCCGACTATAGGAATGTGGGAGTCATGTTTTCTGAGAATCTGTGTTGTCTTTGTTTTGCGTCCAGTCTGTTTGGGTATTTGTACGAGTAAATCATCTGTGATACGCCCATGAAGTGCACTTGCAATTTAATCCTAATAGTAACCTTTATTTGGATAAATCATACTCAAACTGTTTAAACACCCTTGAGAAGAAATGCACTTAAAGGAGTAGTTCACTTTTGAAAAAGCTTTTGCTGATAATTTACTCACCCTCATGTCATCCAAGATGTCCATGTCATTCTTTCTTCAGTCGAAAAGAAATTAAGGTTTTTGATGAAAACATTCCAGCATTTTTCTCCATATAATGGACTTCAGTGGGAACCAAACGGTTCAAGGTCCAAAAGACAGTTTCAGTGCAAACTACAAACTGTTCAAAGGGCTTTAAACGATTCCAGACGATGAATAAGGGTCTTATCAAGCGAAATGATCGCTCATTTAATAAATAAATAATAAAGTTTGAGTTTTATAAGCTCAAATGATCGCCTTGCTCTGTTCTGTGATGTGTGTTCGTGACTCTCCTGTTCAAACTCTTTCATCAAAATGAATGAATCTTTTTTCGTGTCATTTGGTTAATTCAACGAATGAAATAAACGATTTGACTTGGAAAAAGATTCATTTAAAAAAGATTTTGATGAACGAGTTCGAACAGGAGAGTCACGAACGTGCATCACAGAACAGAGCAAGGCGACCATTTGAGCTTATAAAACTCAAACTTGGTTAGTTTTTTTAAAATGAGCGATTATTTTGCTTGATTAGACCCTTATTCATCGTCTGGAATCGTTTAAAGCCCTTTGAACAGTTTGTAGTTTGCACTGAAACTGTCTTTTGGACCTTGAACCGTTTGGTTCCCATTGAAGTCCATTATATGGAGAAAAATCCCCAAAACCTTAATTTCTTTTCGACTGAAGAAAGAATGACATGGACATCTTGGATGACATGGGGGTGAGTAAATGATCAGCAAAAGTTTTTTTTAAAAGTGAACTACTCCTTTAAATCATACTTAATTGGGTCCATAAACCAAATTAAACTCTAATACATTTCAGTGTCCAAAAACATTAAGTATATTATTTTACAGTATATTATGTCCATTTTTAAAAGTGTGCTAATTTATAATTATTTTTCACGAGGGCATTACTGAATATTAATATTATGCATATTCTCATCAAACAATATGTGAACAATTACATCTCTAAATACTGTAGACATTATCAGGCTAAAAGTAACAGTTGTTCATGTTAAAATGCAGATGGAAAAAAATTTCCGTGCACTTTGTGTGTGTGTGAATGCAAAGAGTCACTAGACGCTATTTCTTTTTACTCTCTGCAGCTTCAATATTATTAGTCTGAATGTAGAGTGAGCTTCAGTAGAGATAGCCAAGCCCCCAGCGGCCATGTCTTCTTCTAATGTAGATTCACTTCAGGCCTGATTTAATCATGTCACATTTAGACTGCTAGATATGGACAACTTGAAGCTGGAATTAATTTTACATGGTATTGAACTGTAGATTCTCTTTCACAGTCCTTGGTTTACGAAACCAAGCAATGAGTCAACTTTGCAAAGTTCAGCAGAGTATTAAGTGCTCACTGAAGCTGTAAGGCTGTTCATATAGGATACTGTAGCACTACATTTATCTTTAAACTGCAATTGTCTTTAACAGCAGCTTGAGTGCAGATGTCAAGCTATTAACTACAGCTTGTGTGGTTTCTGTGCAGATTGCTTAAACAGCATAAGAAAATAGCACAACCCTTTAAGGACTAAAGCATGACTTAAAAATAATTAATAAACACACATACATTTACTTAAAGGACAACTCTGGCGCAAAATGAACCTTTGGTCTAATTAGACATTGTTACCTAGTCAACCGTTATCTGAGATTTTTTTCATAATTGCCGAATGTAAATAGTTTTATCTATAAAAACAGTTTAGCCTATAATGCTAGTATAACGCTAGTATATAGGGCATAGAGTAATGACAAATAAAAAATCGCTTTTTATTACCACTAACAAGGCTCAAAATAGCCCCACAGTAACACGGTAGCACAATAAGGATCCCTACATTCAAACCGAAGCATTGAGAACTTTGTCAGTGTCCATACAGTTTAATAAGAAGATATTTTATACACACAGTCAACTTTGCGAATACAGGAAGAAGCCATCTTTGAAAAATAGTCTCTACCAGTCGATCTACGAACGCCGATCCAAGTGCGCTGGTGAGATGTGAATAAAGTGATAATGTGAGCGCGAACAGTAGGCAACATGTACATATTAAAGAGAAGAAAATGGTTCGTGTTTGTGTTTCTTCCGGAAACAATGGACCATATAAGATTCTGCACAGTTCAGCGCACTTGGATCAGCGTTCGTAGATCGACTGGTAGAGACTATATTTTAAAGATGGCTTCTTCCTGTATTCGCGAAGTTGACTGTGTGTATAAAATATCTTCTTATTAAACTGTATGGACACTGACAAAGTTCTCAATGCTTCGTTTTGCATGTAGGGATCCTTATTGTGCTACCGTGTTACTGTGGGGCTATTTTGAGCCTTGTTAGTGGTAATAAAAAGCGATTTTTATTTGTCATTACTCTATGCCCTATAGACTAGCGTTATACTAGCATTATAGGCTAAACTGTTTTTATAGATAAAACTATTTAGATTCGGCAATCATGAAAAAAAATCTCAGATAACGGTTGAATAGGTAACAATGTGCAATTAGACCAAAGGTTCAGTTTGCGCCGGAGTTGTCCTTTAAAGGAATAATTCACCCCAAAATTTGAGTTCTGTCTAGGGCTGTCAAATGATTAATCGCGATGAATCGCACCCAAAATAAAAATTTTCTGTTTTCATAATATATGTGGGTGCACTGTGTATAATTATTTTGTATATATTTAAATACACACACATGCATGTATATTTAAGAAAAGAAATATTATTTATATATAAAATATTTAAATGTAATATAAATTATATATTAATCTATGTACAGTATATACGTGAAAATATTTCTTAAATATTGTATTGTGTATTTATATATATATATATATATAAAATAATTATACACAGAGCACCCACATATATTATTTAAACACAAACTTTTATTTTGGATGCGATTAATCGCGATTAATCGTTTGACAGCCCTAGTTCTGTCATTAATGAAATACTCACCCTCATGTTGCTCCAAAGACTTTCATCTTCAGAACACAAATGAAGATATTTCTGATCTTATATAGAACTTTCTGATCCTCCATTGACAACTACGCAACTACCACTTTGATGCTTCAAAAAGTTCACAAAGAGCATGTAAAACCAATCCATATGAATTAAACGGTTTAGTCCCAATATTCTAAAGAGACTCGATCGCTTTATATGATGAACAGATTGAGTTTAGGCTTTTATTCACATATAAACATTGATCAGCGAACATAAACAGGAGCTCAACCGAACCTGCTTGACACGTGAGAACAAACCTCATTGGTTCTTATGCACAGCTTGATTAATCTGATTGGCCAATTGTTATTCATAGTTTGGGAGTTATCGTACATAGAGATTTTTTATGTCTTACATAATACACAACGCTATAAATCATAAGGGGATAGTACAGGGCTCAAGCTCTGGGTACGGTGCTAAGGTGTTCTGTGTGGTTGCTAAGGAGTGTTTTTTAGGGTGTTGTGGGTGGTTGCCAAAGCATTGTTTTTTGTAAAGCATCGTGGGTGGTGTCCACACATTTCTATGTGGCTGCAAATGTGTTCTGAGTTTTGAAATGCTGTTGCTAGGGTGTTGCTATGCAGCTACTAAAGTGGGTGGTTTCCAGGGCGTTACTATGCTGTTTTTGCTAAAGTGTTTTTGGCATGTTGTTGTGTTGTGTGTGGTTGCCAGGGCTTTAAGCGTGTGGATCCCGGAGCTTAAAGAGTCTAGAGTTGTGAATCTAAAGTAAGACTGGTCAGTTTACAGCGATGGATATATTTAGCTTCATGAGCAGATTCCCTCATGTGTGAGTGCTCGTCCAGACTCTATGCTGTGGAATGATGTTAATCTAACAGACCTGACATGCACTATGCACTAAGCACTATCATGATAATAACATCATATTTGAGAATCATAAAACTTCACTGACCTTTGCACATGCCATATTTTTGCCACACAGAGACGAGTCAGATCCAGACAAAGTGAACATTTCTGAGAAACTCCAGCAGCAAGCCGTGCCTCAGACCAACCACATCAACAGCTACGTGATTCCAGAACCCGAGGTTATCCAAAACGACGCTCTGCGGGACGAGAAGGAGGAGGGATTTGTTGGAGAGGTGGAGATCCAGGTTGCTCCTATAGAGATGGAGCAGGCGAGGAGTAAATCTCCAGCAAGAAGGATAGTGGAGGTGGACGTTTTAGCTCCGGGGTCAAAACCAGCTTTCCAAGTTCCCTCTCGAGCTCCATCCAGGGCCGCCTCGACCCCGCCGGTGGTGATGAGGAACGGTGCGCCTGTAGACCAGAACGGCATGCTTGGGTATCAGAGGGGGCCGGCACCTTCAACTCACACTCCAATGCAGGTACAGAGGAAGAGCGCACTCGAGCAGGTGGAGAACTGGGTCAAAGTACAGAAGGAAGAACGCCAGGGGTGAGTCTGCAATATATGTATATATTTATTTTTATATATATATATAGATTTATATATATATATGCAAAATTCAGTCACAGAAACACTTATACAACATATATACAGAATAGTTGCTAGATATTGTGAAGAGTCATGGGTTGCATCTCCCCCTAGTGGTTGAGATCATAATAAATCATCACCCATTTTACTTTCATTTTACTTTTATAATGTGTCATATTTCTGAGTGAAATAGGATATTTTACAAGAGAGGTCCCACCCTTTTTATTTTTAAGGCATCTGGATTTGTTTGGCTTGTAAAAATTGGTCACTATATCTATAATGTCACAAAACGTTGGTGATGTCAACTGAAAAGCAACATTTCAGAGGTGGAACTAGTATTTATGGATTGAAAAAAAAATTATTACAAAGATTTTTTCCTGTTTAGAATAACATGCAATAATGAATTCTGTTCAATGAGACTTGGGTTGGTTTATTGAAATAAAAACAATAAGATTTTGGGCAGTTAAAAAAGTAGAAAAAAAGAAATTATTACTTTTATTCAGCCCGGGTGCATTGCACTGATCAAAAGTGACAGTAAAGACATTTATAATGTTGCATTATAATGTTTATGAATTTTTTTTATTTCAAATAAATTCTGCTCCTTGTAACATTCTATTCAAGACTCCTTAAAAAGTCTAATTTCCACAAAAATATTTCCCAGCACCACTGTTTTCAACATTGATAACAATAGAAAAAGTTTCTTCAGCATCAAATCAGATATTATTATGAATGTTATAATATTAGAATGATTCCTGAAGGATCATGCGACTGAAGACTGGATTAATGATGCTGAAAATAAGGAAAAAAATTCATTTAAAAAATATTAAAATAGCAGGTATTTTAAATTATAATAATAATTCACTAATTCATTTTTGATCAAATAAATGCAAATAAAGACTTCATAAACAATTCTTAAAAATTAGGGCTTTGAAACGATTCATCGCGATTAATCGCATCCAAAATAAAAGTTTGTGTTTACATAATATTTGTGTGTAGTGTGTATGATTATTTTCTATATATAAATACACACATATGCATGTATATTATTAATTTATCAAATATTTATGTATAATATTAATTTTGTGTAAATATATATAAAGTATATACATGCAAATATTTCTTAAATATATACATGCATGTGTGTGTATTTATATATACAAAATAATTATACACATTGCACACACCTATAATATGTTAAAAACAAACTTTTATTTTGGATGCAATTAATCGCGATTAATTGTTTCACATCCCTAAAAAAAATCTTACCAAGCCCAAATTTGGAATGGTAGTGTCTAAAATATATATAACATAAATAGTTTTCTTTTTGACTTTGACTTAATAACTCTGTAAAAACAATACATGTGTAACATTTAGGGCTGTCAAACGATTAATCGCGATTAATCGCATCCAAAATAAAAGTTTGTGTTTACATAATATATATGGGTGCACTGTGTATCATTATTTTGTTTATATATAAATACACACACATGCATGTATATTTAAGAAAAATAAAATATTTATATATAATATAAATTATATATAAATCTATATACATGAAAATATTTCTTAAATGTATACAAGCATGTGTGTGTATTTATATGTAAAATAATTATACACAGTGCACCCACATATATTATGTCAACACAAACTTTTATTTTGGATGCGATTAATCGCGATTAATCGTTTGACAGCCCTAGTAACATTACAATATTGTTCCAACAGGTTTGTTTCTACCGATGGCACAATCCCGCGTCGGACCCCTCCAATCCATCCGAAGTACGGCACATTAGACAAGTACCAGTCTTTACCAAAGTCCACACGACAGAGCCCACAAACTACTCACCGCCAGTTACCCAGTGAGTACAAATATTCCCACGACCGTCTCAATCACTTCCAGCTGACCCACGGCCACAGCCAGCGACCTGCAACTGACCACACGGTGTGGCAGCTGTACGAATGGCAGCAGCGCCAGCAATATCGGCACGGCAGCCCCACCGCCCCTGTGTACACTCCCGCTCCAGACTACTCCACTGCCGTCTCCTCCACCAGAGTCAACTCGGACGTGTCCCGCTCCGTTTCTGTGCCCCCGACCCTGGCAGACATCCCTCCGCCCGGACCTCCTGGACCCCGACTGCTGTCTCCACGCAGACCCCACACTCCTGCAGAACGGGTCACAGTCAAACCTCTGGAGGACCGGCCCACCGTGGAGGTCCCACCATCAAACTCTCCTCACCGTTCACGCTCCTATAAGGTCAGTAGGGGACGAGCACAACCATCCACATGCTTATCCATCACATCACAATCCACTGGGAAGAGCGGGATGGGGTTACACAACGTACGGTGCAATACAAAAGTTTGGGGTGGATACGATTTTTTCTTTTATGCTAATAAAAGCTATATGAAAGAGTTTCACCGCACTCACGGCAAACAAGGTGCCAGACAGATAACACTTGACAACCCAAAAAAAAGGACTCAAGTGTGCAGACAATTTATTTTTTAGGATGCTAATAAAAGCTGCATTTATTTGATCAAAATTTAGTAAAAGCACTGATATTGTGAAATACTATTACAATTTAAATAACCTTAATTCCTGGCATGGTAAAGCTGAATTTTCAGCATCATTACTCCAGTCTTTAGTGTCACATGATCCTTTAGAATTAGAAATCCTTTAGAAATGATTTGCTCCTCAAGAAACATTTATGATTATCAATGTTGAAAACAGTTAATATTTTTGTGGAAACAGTGATACTTAAATTTTTTAAAAGAATAAAAAATAAATAACAATGTACACTACTGGTCAAAAGTTTTAGATCAGTAAGATTTTTAATGTTTTTAAAAGAAGTCTCTTTTGCTCCCCAAGGCTGCATTCATATGATTAAAAAAAAAAAAAAAAACATTAATATTGTAAAATATTATTACAATTTAAAACAGCTGTTTTCTTTGTGAATATATATATAGTAAAGTGTCATTTATTCCTGAGATCAGAGCTGAATTTTCATCATCATTACTCCAGTCTTCTTTGTCACATGATCCTACAGAAATCATTCTAATATGATGATTTGCTGCTCAAGAAACATGTATGATTATTATCAATGTTAAATAGTTTTTTACATTTTTATTTCAGGATTCTTTGATGAATAGAAAGTTCAAAAGAACAGCATTTATTTGAAATGGAACGTTTTTTTAACATTAAACTCTACCCTTTAAAAAGTTTGGGGTCAGTAAGAATTTTTATTTTATTTTTGGGGGAAAAAAAATAAGAAATCAATACTTCTATTCATCAGGGATGAGTTACATTGATCAAAAGTTACAGTAAAGACATTTATAATATTGGATAAGATTCTATTTTAAATAAATGCTGTTCTTTTGAACTTTCTATTCATCAAATAATTTTGGGGAAAAAAATGTTCACAACTGTTTTTAACATTGAAAGTCATAATGTTTTTTAAGCATAAAATCAGCATATTATGATTTCTGGAGAATGAAGACTGGAGTAATGATGCTGAAAATTCAGCTTTTTTCAGAGGAATAAATTACATTTTAATATATATTGAAATAGAAAACAGTCATTTTAAATTGTCATAATATTTCACAATATTACTAGGAGTTTTTTTTATTATTATTATATTTTTTTTTATAAAATATATGCAGCCTTGGTAAGCAGAAGAGGCTTCTTATAAAAACATTAAATGATCTAAAACTTTTGACCGGTAGTGTAAATATAGTCCTAGACCGGTAATGTAAATATAGTTATGTAAACTATTAACTATAAATTTTGCTTCAATAAGTTAATAGTTAGTAAGGTAATTGTTAATATTAGGTATGATTAAGGGATGTAGAATATGGTCATGCAGAATTATGCATTAATATGATGTGCTTTATAAGTACCAATACAGCCAATATCATTGTAATATGCATGCTGATAAGAAACTAGTTAATAATGTGATTTTATCGCACTTAAGGAATGGGCCTTAATATTAGTGTTTTAATGGCCTCTTCCATAAGTAAAGCGTTACATCAATGTAACAAGTTTTTATAATTCACGTGATCACATGATCCTTCAGTAATCATTGTAATATGCTGATTTGATACTCTAATCATTTAATTTGTGCTGCTTAATATTTTTGTCGAAACCGGAATCATTTTTTCAGTCTTTGATGAATAGAAAGTTCAAAAGAACAGCATTTATTTCAAAAGAAATCTTTTGTAAAATTATAAATGTCTTTGCTGTCTCTTTTGATCAATGTAATCCATCCTTGCTGAATATAAGTAGCAGTGTTAATTTCTTACAAAATAAAGTGTACTCAACCCAGACTTTTGAACGGTACTGTATTTAAAATCCTTCTCTCTCTTTTTTAATCAATCTGCAGTCGGCCACAATAGAGAGACGCTCAATGCCGCCATCTGGTTACATCACACATACAGTCAGTGCTCCCAGCCTGCACGGGAAAACAGTAAGTCATTTTTTTATTTGTTCCACACAAGTTTATTTTCTGAAAAAACAAACAAACAAAAAATTATATGCACACTATATATATATATATATATATATATATGTACTGTATATGGATACTGTATATATATATACTGTATAAACATTATAAATACTTTTAATTTGATTTTACTGTTTAGTTTTTCTATTTTATGCTGCAGTTAAAAGCAGATTTCAGTAATCAAAAAACAAACAAAAAAACCCTTACTGGATAAGTTTCACTTCACGTTCCTCTGCTGGTGGAGCCTGTCCTCTCGTTTTCGTGGATGCAACGGGCATTTGCAGAAATAATCTCATCACATAACTCTCTCTCTGCCCCAGCCGGAGGAGCTCACCCTTCTCCTCATCCAGTTACGCAGACACCAGGCCATGATGGCAGGTGTGCGCCACGATGCGCTGGCCCACCTCCAGCAGTTGTCTCGGGTGAAGGTCAGGGTTCGGCCTGTCCTGTCAGCACCTCTCATTACTACTGTAGCCTGAAGCCTGTAGTCTGCCTCTGCTGCCGTTATTTCCCCCGCCTGTAGTGCTCTATGTAGCTCCTGTGGCTTTATTACATGCTGCTTCTCTGTATTGTAGCATGGCATGTCATGCTAGGGGCTGCATCTGGCTGTCCCACCATCGGCATGAATTGTATATGTAACTGAGGTAGTATGCGTGCATACTATATGAGTATGCTCTGCTTTTGCTCCCAAGTCTGAAATGTTTGCTTGCATGAAGTAGGTGTAGGCAGGAGTCTGAAGTCCCCATAAAACCTTCTGATGTTCTGGTTTGACCTGGTAGCTTTAAATGATTTCAACAGTAACATCATAGTAAATATGCTTTGTTAATGAATAAATGTGCAGATATGTGTTGCTCTATATCAGTGGTTCCCAAACTCAGTGGTGTATGCCCTGAGGCATTTAACATTGTACCCCCTCTCTTCCACTTACACTGCAGTCACACATTTTTTTGGGACAAGATTTGCACCCTTAACCCTCAGGTGCTCTTTGGTCATTTCTGACCGAAAAATTTTCTGTTTTGAACTTCTAACAATCACGGCTTCATCGGAATGTTATGAAACTTGGTGACTTTTATGGCATTATGTATGTGAATACAAAAAAAAAATGGAGGTCATGATCCGAGCATGCTAAGTGGTCGTAAAAAAAAAAATAGTCACACTTGTGGTCTTTAGTCAAAAATGACCCCATAGGAAATGAATGGGAAATTGACAAAAACACAAAAATTCACAATTTTTTTAATTTTTAAAAAAAAATTTTTTTTAATAAAAAATCGTTTTTGAGATTGTTTCAGCTATATATTCAAATCCACCAAAAAATAAATAAATAAACATCTGGGGAATTCACATGCTTCTCCATAGAGAGCTGTACATGTCATCTAGTGGTTACACCATGATTCTACGCTTTTTCTCTATACTGTAACCAGATGGTGCTAATTTTCTTCTAAAAATATTTTTTTTCTGAAAGCCTAGACTCTATATTAAACTAAAATACTGCATTAATAATTTTTTGAAAAAAATAATATATATATATAAAAATATGGAAATATTTCCATGGCGAAATAGACCATAAATATTGCATACATATGAATAAATTCAATCAAATTGTCTCAAAATACTAAATTACAAAGAATACATATTATAGAACAAAAATAAATTGCATTGGTTTTACTGGGATGGAGGAAATTTAATTTTTAGGTGTCCGGGAAGAGAACAAGTGTGACTTCGAAACGAAGAGCACCTGAGGGTTAAACTGATGTAAGATATATTTACGCACTGTTTAATCCGGCTCATACGTGGCATGACTAAAAATTAGAATGGCACAAATGGGTTAATGTTATGAGATAATAAATGTAAATGGTAAAAACAAAGTGATACTTTTAAATAAGTAAGTAAAACCGCCAGTAGGTGGCAGCAAGTCGCTGTCTAAATGAGTGAGTCATTAAGTCATTCATTCATTAATTCATTCAGTATCAAAGCAAGTTGCTTGCTGTGTTCGAAACTGCCCCCTACTCCCTACATTACTCTACTAATACAGTCCACTTGAAGGACTGAATGAAACGAGTGAGTGAATTCGGACACAGAATGCACCGGAAGGGCTGTCTCTTTTGTTTGGACTTGCTGTTTAATAATGAATTAATTTCAAATGTATCCTCATTTTTAATGTTATTTTAAGGTGGGGAAAAGCTAAATGAACAACGAAACACAGCATTTTGTTCACTTACCCCCTCGGTCACCTCACACACCAGTTCACGTACCCCAGTTTGGGAACCACTGCATTATATTTAATTAATTTGGTTATCGGCTGAATGCTTTTGCATCGTGGACTGAGGTAAAGTTAAAGGAATATTCGTGTGTTTTCAACCAAACGTCAGTGTACCAAAATCATTTTCTTTATCTGCACTTTTGTCTTGTTTTCTTTAAAACAACAAATTTACCAGAGAAGCAACATTTCATAATACTGTACATTAAGACTTTGTTTTCCTAGATTTTTTTTTTTAAGATTTATGCTTCAAACAAAAACTATTTACTGCCAAACGGGATGAAAAATAAGCTTAAAGGAGTAGTTCACTTTTGAAAAACTTTTTCTGATAATTTACTCACCCCCATGTCATCCAAGATGTCCATGTCTTTCTTTCTTCAGTCGAAAAGAAATTAAGGTTTTTGATGAAAACATTCCAGGATATTCTCCATATAATGGACTTCAATGGGAACCAAACGGTTCAAGGTCCAAAAGACCGTTTCAGTGCAAACTACAAACTGTTCAAAGGGCTTTAAACGATTCCAGACGATGAATAAGGGTCTTATCAAGCGAAACGATGGCTCATTTAATAAATAGTAGCAAAGTTTACGTTTTATAAGCTCAAATGCTCACCTTGCTCTGTTCTGTGGTGCACGTTCATGACTCTCCTTTTTGAACTCATTCATCAAAATGAACGAATCTTTTTCCAAGTCATTTGGTTAATTCAACGAACAAAACAAACGAACAGAGCAAGGCGAGCATTTGAGCTTATAAAACTTAATCTTTTTTATTTATTTTTTAAATGGCCGAACGTTTCGCTTGATAAGACACTTATTCAAAATCTAGAATCATTTAAAGCCCTTTGAACAGTTTGCAGTTTGTACTGAAACTGTCTTTTGGACCTTGAACCGTTTGGTTCCCATTGAAGTCCATTATATGGAGAAAAATCCTGGAATGTTTTCATCAAAAACCTTAATTTCTTTTCGACTGAAGAAAGAAAGACATGGACATCTTGGATGACATAAGGGTGAGTAAATTATCATCAAAACTTAAGATGCGTTCTATGAAATATACAGTGTATTCTCATAATATCTTAACAAATTTTGCTTCTCACGTAAATGTACACTACTGTTCAAAATTATAGTAATTTTTATGATAGTGTGATAGTAAATATTGCAATCTAACCAACCCCAACATTTTGAATGATAGTGTATGTAACTGTCATTTGCATGGAAATGCAAACGGAGGTCTGTGGTATCAAGACAGTAGCGAGTAGTCAGTCTCAAAGCTTGTATCAGGTGATAGCCAGCTATTGCTTCAATCCTTGTGCAGTGTTTGATTAAAATGTCTTATGAATAGATAACACGACTGATTCAAAGAGTGTGAATTGAAATGTTTCTCCTAATCTTCACAGGTTGATGACACATACATGCACTTGAAGAAGGACCTGGACTATTTAGATCTGAAGGTGGGACCTCTCCTTTTCTGTCTCTCTATTCCTGTCTAAAACACTAACACAGCACAGAAACCTCACTTACAGTAGGATTTGTTTTATTTCAGAAATTGTTAATATTTGCCATTATAAACGTTATCTTTGTGACATAATCAGGAATTACATTAAGTCCCAGAATGTTAATGATCCAGTCGAAGGATATTAAAGGCTGGTCCTCCCTTGACTGTAACTGTCTATCTCCGTTTGCCACAGATGAAAAGTTTAGAGCCGTTGATCCTCATGGTTCACAGTGTGTTACAAACCTGCTCTGCGGGGGGTTTGAGACCACTCTGGAACGTAAGCACTGTCAGCATCCAGAGTGTCTGCATTCCCATTGCTTTACACAGCACACATAAGCCTGGCATTTGCACGCCTGTCCTCCTGCCTTTTGTGAGTGTTGTGAGAATGATTGGGTTAATGAGACGGCAGGTCTGGATGGGACGGGCAAGCTCAGCGCATGTGTAGGGAATCACATTTAGCCAGCCGATTCTCCAATTCATTCCGTTTCATTCTTTATCAAAGTATCTATTATTCAATTTTATGCGTTGCTTTCTAGATATCCCGTTTGTTGTAGCCAACCCAGACTCAGTGGAAAAATCTGCAAAATGATCTTGCAAGTTTCACTACAATTTCAAAGTGAAACGTACAGGAGAGCGTGAACGCGCATGACGTCATGCCCCGTCTCAAATCCCGCCGTGAATCCCTCTTATTTATTTTACTGTACAGGATTATAGAGGCGATCGCAGCGATCAGAGAAGGGCTCATTCAGCCCATCAGGCTATTGTTTAAGCATGTATGGGTTAGAAAAACGGCTATATTTAACATGAAATGTTGCGCAATGCACCATTAAAAAGAGCAGGATTTATCTGGCAAAAAAAAAAAATCGGGAAGAATATAAGCTTGTCTAACGGCATCAAAATTAATATAAACTAATTCAGTTAAACAACAATGTAATTTCTATACACACCTGTTCAAAAGTTTGGGATTTTTTGTTAAATGAATTATTTTATTCAACAAGGATGCATTACATTGATCAAAATGTATATTAAAGACAGTTGTAATGTTGCAGATGATTTCTATTTTAAATGCTGTTCTTTCTCTTTCCGTTCATCAAAGAATCCTGGAAAAAATATCACAGTTTTCACAAAAATATTAACCGTTTTCTACATTAAAGGGATAGTTCACTTTGAAATTAATTTTTGGTAAGTTTTATCTTACCTCAAGGGCATCCAAGATGTAGGCGTCTTTGTTTCCGCAGTAGTTTCAATTTTGATATTTTTAGGTCAAACCGTTCTTGTCTGTCAGTCATATAATGGAGGTCTATGGTCACCACCTCAAAGAGCATGCACAGAGAAGTCCAAATTAAACATGATTTAATGACTCGTAAATGTAAGTACACATTGATGGCCTAAGACACGAAACGAGCGCTTTGTGTGAGAAAACGAACAGTATTTATATCGTTTTTACCTCTTGTAAGATCACTTGGGCGTGGCTGTGGTTACAACAGGTAAAAATGATATACTGTTCATTTTCTCACACAAACCGCTCGTTTCGTGTCTTTGGCCATCAATGTGTACTTACATTTACAAATCATTGAATCATGTTTAATTTGGACTTCTCTGTGCATGCTCTTTGAGGTGGTGACCATAGACCTCCATTATATGACTGAAAGACAAACGGTTTGACCTAAAAATATCAAAATTGAAACTACTGCGGAAACAAAGACACATACATCTTGGATGCCCTTGAGGTAAGATAAAACATACCAAAAATTAATTTCAAAGTGAACTATCCCTTTTAATGATATTAAGAAATATTTTTTGCTGCAAATTAGCAGGATCAAGGATCATGTGGAGAAAATTCAGCTTTGCATCACTTGAATAAATTACATTTTTAAATATATTCAAATAGAAAACGGTTATCTTAAATTGTAATAATATTTCACAATATTATTTTTTTTTACAGTATTTTTGATCAAATAAATGCAGCCTTGGTTCTAAAATATCAAAAAATCGTGCTGACCCCAAACTACAAAAACAGTGCCAACCAGTGGTATTATTAACAAAATATGAGTTAACACTGTCCAGTTCATTGTTGTCCAGAGCTTGGGTTTCTTTTATGAGTTTACCACGCCGCAGGCTTTATTTTAGACATTGCATTTATGTCCCACAGCTGCGTTCTGTTGGCATGAAGATCGCGAGACTCCATCCTGCCATTGTGCTTCCAGAAAGCTTCAGCTCCTACACGTACATGTGTGCATTAGAAATGAAGAAAACTGTCTCAAAGCTTCTCACTGTGACTTTCAACAGTGCCCATTGTACAGTGTTGGTCTTGCTTCGCTTGTGTTGAATAGATGTGTTTCTGTTTGTGGAGCGCTAACACAAGGAGGCTTCTCTGTGAATTGTCTAATAGGTGAGTGGGACAGAGACTCTGAAAGGACGGCCGGCTAAGCCAGTGAAGGTGGCGGAAAGTGACATAGATGTGAGTATAGAGGACAAATCAGCGTTTTATTCACTCATTAACTCTTTTCCCTGCCAGCGTTTTCTTTTTTTATAAGCTGCCACTAGCACCGGCATTTTAGCACTTCCGGTTCCCTCGCTCTAAAGTCAATGGGTTTTTGCTAAATCGCCTGAAATAAGATCTTTGGTTAGCAAAGCCTCTAAATATGACATAAAACACACCAGTTATAACCTGCTTGTGGTTTATTTAAACTCTATTGTGTCTGCTTGTGTTTTTTAAACTTTATATAGGCTTCAAAATGTACACATTTTGGACTAACTAGTAAAGATTATCTTGATAGACAAAACGTTTTTGTTGAACACAGATCTTATTTTTTTGCGATTTTTCCAAAAGTCTATGGGGACAATGTGTAGCATGTCGATTGAGGGAACCCATGTGCCGCTAGTATCAGAGTTGTCCTACAAAGTGACGTCATCACTTCGGCACTCTACTGCTTTTTTCTTCTGTTTTCTTCGCTTGTTTTTGCATCTGGAGATTCTGTATTCTTTCAGAAGATGTGTGATAGCGCCCCCTACATATAACACTGAAAACATGTACGAGGCGAAAGTGCTGTGGGGCAGTTGTGGCTAAATTGTGGACTTGTAAATTTTGTCAATGGTGGGGAAAGAGTTAATCATCTTCTATCCTGTGTTGCTACACACAAAATAACATTGTTTTGCCTTATTTAGCTATTTCTCCTGGTCTGAACTGATCCATAAAGCTCTGTTTCCCACTGCAGGTGACACTGAGTCGACTGTGTGAACATGACAAAATACTTCAAGAGCTTGAGTTCAGACTCAGTGGTCTCAAGGATGATAAGGTGAGGCACATTTTCCAAAGAAAAGTGCAGCGTTTACTTTGGTCTTGTTATTATAGATATGTCAGTATTAATATATTTGCTCTTTCTTTCTAGGACAAGCTTGAGTCTGTTCTGGACGTGTCTCACCAGCAGATGGAGCAGTACAAGGATCAGCCGGCTCACGCTGAGAAGATCGCTTACCAGCAGCGACTCCTTCAAGAGGACCTGGTGCATATTCGAGCAGACATTTCTAGAGTGTCAACGGTACGTATAAATATAAATATGGTTTATCCTACTGCTCATTAAACATTCACTACACATAACCAGCTTAGATGGAAAGGAACTCATGCTGACTACCTGAAGACGTTACAGTATTTTTACCATTTAAAGGGATACTTCACTTTTTTTTTGGAAATAGGCTCATTTTACAACTCCCCCAGAGTTAAACAGATGGGTTTTACCATTTTCAAATCCATTCAGACGATTTTCTGCTATTTAGAAGAATATCAGTAACCAGACAGTCTCTTGTCCCATTAACTTCCATAGTATATATTATTTTCCTACTATGGAAGTCAATGGGACCAGAAACTGTGTGTTTACTGATATTCTTCTAAATAGCAGAAAATCGTCTGAATGGATTCAAAACAAGTAAAACCCAACTGTTCAAAGGAGTAGTTCACTTTTAAAAAAAACCTCTTGCTGACAATTTACTCACCCCCATGTCCTCCAAGATGTCCATGTCTTTCTTTCTTCAGTCGAAAAGAAATGAAGGTTTTTGATTCCTTTATAATGGACTTCAATGGGAACCAAACAGTTCAAGGTCCAAATGAGAGTTTCAGTGCAGCTTCAAAGGGCTTTAAACATCACCAGACGATGAATAAGGGTCTTATCTAGCGAAACGATCGGTCATTTAAAAAATAAATTAAAAAAGTTTAAGTTTTATAAGCACAAATGCTCGCCTTGCTCTGTTCTGTGAAGAGCGTCCGTGACTCTCCTGTTCAAACTCGTTCATGAAAATGAACAAATCTTTTTTTGAGTCATGACTCGGAGGGTCCTAGATCCCTTCTTTATCTTCTTCAAAACCCTTATTCATCAGCTGGTGTCGTTTAAAGCCCTTTGAAGCTGCACTGAAACTCTCATTTGGACCTTGAACCGTTCGGTTTGGTTCCCATTGAAGTCCATTAAATGGAGAAGATCCTGGAATGTTTTCATCAAAAACCTTCATTTCTTTTCGACTGAAGAAAGACATGGACATCTTGGAGGACATGGGGGTGAGTGAATTATCAGCAAAAGTTTTTTATTAAAAGTGAACTGCTCCTTTAACTCTGAGGTAGTTGTAAAATGAGCCTATTTCCAAAAAAAGAGGAGTATCCCTTTAATAGATCAAAGGATTGATGATGTATTGACTCACAATTAAAATTTTGATCCTTTTTAACAAAAGAACATTTTTACATTTTAATTCATAATATTTATTTGCTGCTATAGAAAAAGCTTTGATTTTTGGTATATTTGTATTGTTCAGGAGATGGAGAGAGCGTGGGACGACTACAGCAGACTGGAACAGTCAGTTGAACAGCTGAGGGACGTCCTGCAGACCCAGATGAATCTCTGCACATCACCTCAGGTCTTTTCTGTCTTTATCTCCATTGCTGGATCCTTTTTTATTTTCCTGACATATTTTGTCATCATGTTGTTCTCTCATATATTTGATTAGTCTTGGATTTAATATAACTCATATGCAGGCACTTCAAGATAGATTCAGTGTTATTTTAGTATCATTGATATACTATTATTTCTGTCAGGACCACGATTGACGATTAGCATACAGTTTGGATTGGCGGTATGGTTCTGTTGTGGGTGAGAAGTCGCCACGCTTCATACAGCCTAGCGTGGATAAGAGCCGGAGAGCAGCGATGAACATGAATGGATTACAGATATCATTTATTCAAGATTTTAAAATACATAATTTGAGAATTTAGTCTTGATTCGAGGGGGATCAGAATGCCATACTGACGAGAGGAGGAGCTGGGGATGGTGGAGGGTAATTAGCTCCTGAGAAACGCGATAGCTGCTGATAATACTGAAGGATTATATATGTATACAGTGATAGGCGTTGTATTCCTATAGGTTGACGTGGACCAGATGAGAGTCAGCTGATGCGAGCTTGACTAACGTGACCTGCCAGAACTGACGCTACGCTTGATAGTTTATTAATATTTTGAATTCAGTTTTATTTTAATTGTTTTCATTTTAATTAGTTAAAGTTTCTGTTTTTAAATATGTAAATAGTTTTTATAAATGTAGTTTATTTCGATTGAGTAATTCTAGTACTTTAAGGGAGCTGTATGTAAGAAATTTATTTCAATTAATCATAAATTTTCACTGGATATTAAGAAATCATGTTCATTTTAAATACTCGCTGACAACAGTAGTCCGGCCAGGATATTGTCATTTAAAATAAAAAGTGATGTTGATGTTGTCATGTTGTGTTTTGTTCTGATGCGTCACCCTCCAGCGATCTACCAATCATGTTGCAGCACCCGGGTTGCCAGGTCTTCTCTAGTTCCCACAGCTGCAGATATTAACGTGTGGGAATTGTATATAAAAAATGTCTAACGTTGCGAAACCCCAAAAAACTCGATATGAATCCGAAATACTTCGTGACAAAGTCCGAAATAAATAACGAACAGAAAAAAAACTTACTGTGTAGGACTCGTCACTTGCCTACATTCCTGCAGCATATCTGGCAACCTCGAGTCAAGGGATACACCGCTCTACATTAATTTGAAAGTGATTGCAGTACCGGTTTTGGCCACAATCTTGCATACGGCTCCAAATGAAAATGAAAAGTTTTTATACGTTTTATTTTATTTCAGTTCATATTTCTTAAATGTTTTAATGGTTTTAGTTAACAATGATAAGCCTGGCTAGACTGGAAATGATATTGAATGTGTGTGTTTGTGTTCTCAGGAGAAAAATCAGTTGAGGAGGGAGCTCTGGAGGATAGAGGACGTGACGACTGGACTCAGCTCCACCAAAGAAACCTTCAAAATCACCATAGACTCAGTGAAGAACCCAGGTAAGGACGGATCAGTTAGACAAGGTTAATAAACATACTACAGAACTTTTTTTTAACTCTTGCTTGTGTGTGTATGTGTTTGTGTCCAGAGAGAAAACTTGTGCCTTCAGTGACAGAGTCAACAGTGCCTTCTCGGTGCATGACCCCATCTGCATTTGAGGTGCGGTCACCCCTACGCAGTCTTACCTCCAGTCCGTCATCACTACCCCTGGACAGTGAAGATCTTCAGCATCCTCACCCTGTGCCAAAATGGGTTTGTGAGACTGAACTGTCCCTGAAAATACGTTACTTTAGACAAGGCTCTTGCTAAAGTGCGTGATATTGGTTTTCAGGAAGAGGATGACGCTCCACCCAGACCACCTCTGCCTCTCCACTATGATGAGGACACACCGCCTGTTGTCCCACCCCTACCTAAAGAAACATCGGTCATCAGACACACTTCTGTTCGTGGCCTCAAGAGACAGTCTGATGAGAGGAAACGGGACCGAGAGAGCGGCTGCATTAACGGAGATTGCAGGGTAAATCGAACTCACTCTTGTGAACTTCATTGTTAGTGAAAAGTTTAATTCCATCAGTGTTATTTTTGTTTACTAAAACTATTAAAGCTACAGTACCTAAGATTTTATGCTGCTAGAGGGCGCTACGTTCAAAACAACAACAACGGCTTTTCTTGATGGAGGAACGCGGAATGATGGGAACTGTTGTTTTCAACTCCACCGTGGATAAATCATAGACAGTATAAATCAGTCAGACGGGAATCGAAAATTAGTTGTCACGGAAGAGGTAAAGTTCGATTTCTATAACTGTTGCGTTTAATGACGTGCTTGTTTTTCATTAAACTGAAATAACCGCAAGAAAAGTCAGGTTTAAAAGTAGATTAGTTATCACAGATGTTTGGGGAGAGCCGGGACGGTTGAAACACTTTTCAGATAAACGTTGTTCACATTCACAAGAAGTATTCGCGGTGAATATGACCTTATGATTTTTCACATCATATGCATAGACAACAAGACATTGACATTCTAACAATAATACTAATTGTTTTGCATGACATGAAATTTGAATACAGAACACGGTGTTACTCCCCTGTCAAGTAAAACACATGCAAGATGGGCGTCTCTTTCTAGTAAGAGTTTTTCACGAAGTTCTCTCCATTTAGGAAATGCCACACCGATGTTGAGCTGGTTTTATTTCTCTTGTCCCAAATTCTTCTTGGGTTGTTTGGTTGACCCGTTCGTTGACGTTTGCGTTTATGAGTCTTTGTCGACAGAACCAGGTGCAATCGCTAAAGAATAATTGTGCTCCATTCCATAACAAATGCGCGAAACAAGCTGACGTTTGTTGCTTGATACTGTAGATGCTAACGCACAACTACAACTTCTGCATTTGTCCAGGACTACACGCAGTACGAGCGGAAACCGAGGTAATGCGATTTACTGCCGACTCTCAGCTCACACGCCCCGTTTCCTTGGTTAAAATCTCAATTTTCTCGCGATTTAAACATTGTTTGAAACATTTGGAATATTGTAAGTTATCATCTTAACTAAATATATAACACTGGCCTTGTGATTTTGGGATATTTTAATGCAAAAATCTTTGGTATTCCACCTTTAAAAGTAAATTTCTGTCATTTAAATAATTAAAGCTGAAAACTCAACCTTGAGAAACACAAAGGAAAATTAGAAATGTTGCCTTAGCAACAACACAAATACAAGATATACAATATAATAGTATATACAGATTACTAAAATAACACTGATTGCCATTCGTCTCACTGAACTCCACATGTACAAAAAATAAAAAATGTAGTTCAATAATGACAACTCGCTGAATAGTTTTATCATGCATTTGAATATGGCCGTGTTTATGTATTTGGTTTGGGCTAACTAGATCTGTTGCTGCTGCTTTTGGTTATTTCTACTGTATGGACTTGCTAATGCTAATAGATACACACACACATACACTGCTGTGAGCATGTAAGATGGAGAAATAGACATACATACATCTAATCCCGTAGCAGATCTAGGCATGAACCAGACTATTTAAATGTTGAGCAAGCAATCTCATTGGCTGCCGGATACATGTGACATGCAGTAATGGTGTGATTGCTTACAGATTGTGTCTAAAGGACCTTTCAGCCTGCGCCCTCTACAGTTTCATGACTGAACTAGATAATAGTTGAATGTCTTTCAAAGACGTTTTTAAATTATTTCCATATACACCTACCATACATGTGTCCATAACACTTTAGTCTTTGCATTGTGATTGATTAAAATGTTTGGGCTATAGGTGGAACTGCGGTCCTACCTGAGTGAGCCAGAGCTTCCTGGAAGTGGACAAGGAACAGACCAGGTGGACCCAAGCTATCTGACTCTCCAAAGAAGAGGTCTTTATAGATTTTTGATCATTCAGGTTATTTCCAAGACACATTATGTTAAAAGGCCATTTAACCACTGCCAGTGTACTTGAAAATAATTCTATTTGTGCGATCACTTAGGTCTGTCAGGCTCCTCGTCCAGAATAAACCAGTATGGAGTGGCCTTCAGCTCACAGAGGAGAGGAGATTCAGTGTTATCCACAATGGTGAGCTACAGGTTTCTGTAAAACCAACACACTTTTTATTAATTCATTCTTTATAGTACAGATCAAATGTTTTTGAAAGAAGTCTCGTATGCTCATCATTTATTTGATCAAAAATGCAGAAAAAAATGCAATATTGTGAAAAATTATTACAATTTATAGGATTGGGCAGTGATTTAGCATCCAAAATAAAAGTTTGTGTGTACATAATTTATGTGTGTGTAGTGTGTATAATTATTTTGTATATATAAACACATAAACATGCATGTATATATTTAAGAAGTATTTGCATGTATATACTGTATATATAATTTATATTAAATGTAAATATGAATATTTTAGTATTAATTACACATTTTTCTGAAATGTATAAATATATAAACATGCATGTGTGTGAATTTTTAAATGCAAAATAATTATACACAGCACACACTCATGTATTATGTAAACACAAACTGTTATTTTGCCCTAAATTTAAAATGAAGGTTTTCTATTTTAATATATTTATTAATAATTTATTTCTGTGATGCAAAGCTGAATTTTCATCAGCCATTACTCCAGTCTTCAGTGTCACATGATCCTTCAGAAATCATACTAATATCATCAATTGTCATCAATGTTGGTAATAGTTTTGACTGGTATTGTATTAATAATAAATGATATTTTTTTTTAAATGATATATTTTTTTAATTTATATTATTTTATATTTTATTTTATTTGTTTAATTTATATTTTATATTATTATTATTTTTTATATTTTTTACATTTATATTTAATTTAATATATTTAATTTAGAATTATATTTATTTATATATTTTATAAATTATTATTAATTTTAATTTATATATTTGTATTTATTAATTTATATATTATTTAATTTGTTAATATATAAATTAATATGTTAATTAAAAAATAATATATTCACATATTCATTTATATATATATATATATATATATATATATATAATTTAAGTAATTTTATATTTTTTATTAAACATCATATTTTCATATTCAACAAGTTGTTATAATCAAAGTAATAATCCTGTATGCTATTTCTTTCCCCCTTTTTTGTGGTCCTGTAAGCAATGTAACGGTTAGCATTGTGGTACTTCATCTAAATATTTGAAAGGGCATCAGAATATGTTCACTCTTTTTTTGTTTGTTCCATTCTCATGCAGGAGAGACCAAAGAGTGCCTTGGAGCGGCTGTATTCGGGAGAGTCCCAGCCGGATCCCCAGCCCCAGAGAGGGAGGATGAGTGTGGAGGAGCAGCTGGAGAGAATGAAGAGGCACCAGAGAGCTTTAGTGCGCGAGCGCAAACGTAACTTGAGTCAGGGTGAGCGACAGCCCGTCGGCTCCCGCGGCCCCACTCGACCCGTCAACTCTGACCCAGGATCCGTACGTTACTCCCTACCCAATAAACACAGGGACCCACGCTATGGCTTTCCCCCATAAGGCCACAAAGCTAACATGCTAACACACGTTTTCCCCCGTGAACATAGCACAGCATTACATTAACAGGCCGTGGGTGGGACAGGGCCGTGCTGTGGGTGTGTTTGGGGATTGTGGACACACACATGGAGTGATAACAGTCCTGCAATGGACTCCTGGCTTCTCCTGCACAGACTTGTGAATATTTGAACGTGAAGAGAAAAGGATAACGCTTTCCTTGACTGCCTTTCTGATCTCTCATAATGGATTTTAGAAGATTTTTATGCTTGTTTTTGTCGAATGCTAATTCGCTAAATTATTTATTAAATAATCGGAATATATTTTCTGGAAAAAATTTGTAAAGCTATATTTTGTATGAACATATTACGGCGGGAATTACTGACCCTGCTGCCTCGTCTTAACAACAAATTAATTATTGTTGGTAATTAACTGGGTATGAAGGGATTTCTGTGTGCAATGACTTCTAATCCTCATCTCCTATAGAAGAAATAATCAGTGAAGTGCCTCTTCTTTCTAACCTGAACATCCAGCTCCAGCTGAAACCCTCTGAGAACCATTTCAAATTTCATTTTTTGCCGTAGGGATTTTTAAAACGTCTGCATTAAGGAGTTATGATGCATTGCGAATGACATGACCAATGAAATAAGATGGATAGACAGTTATATATAAAAGTATTGATTTAAAGATGCTGATTTTATATATAGAAACAACATATTTTACATTTCTTGCAATATATATATATATATATATATATATATATATATATATATATACGAATTCCACTGTTAAATGCGATTAGTTCAAAAATACATTTCAAAAATACATCTTGAACGGTGTTATTGTTAAAAATCAATTCCCCTATGGAGAAAATGAATGGGATTTTAATTCTGGAGTCTATTGCCTATATAGTGTGGTAAAACATTGCTGATTGGTCATGAGAGCTTGCACTCATTTAGTCAATTGCTCTGTTTGCTAATTACTAATGGTAGGAAATTAGCAAGCATTAGTCAGTGGGTCAGAAAGAGCGTTTGGCCCAATCAAACGCTCAACCACCTTTCGATTTACTGTACTCAGAGTAATCAGCCGGAGCTGACTCATATTTGGGTTTTCTTTGCTCAAAATCACCTTTGTCTTTTTTGTTTTTTAATCATGGTGCATCCAAAGGTATTTTTGTTGCTCACTGTCTCTAAACTATGTCTCTGACTGACTTTTCATTTAATGATTGATTACTTCGATCACATTTTTGCATTCAATCGAATTTTCCAATTGCATCTGAGAAATGCTTTTACAATCAAGCACTTAATTCAATCGAAAACCAATGCAATACTCGGCTCACAAATATCCGTGAGTCATGCTGCCCACTTATTCATGGGACAATTGACACCATTCAGACGTAATTTATGAAACTTTTTGGTAACACTTTACTTGAAGGGGTGTGCATATGACTAACATGACACCTTCATAATCATGACATATGACAATATTACGTTTTATGCATGTTTGTGACAACTGTCATTAAGTGTAATTTGCTCAGCTATGACATTTTTAATGCAAATATGACATTGTTTGAGATGTCTTTGTTAAGACACCTTGACATAAACCAATACATCATAACCTGTCAGTGTCTTTGTCATGACAACTTGACATTTCTAAGACAACACAACCTGTCATAAACATGACATAGCAGATTAATTATCAAACCTTTATTGGTTAACATTACATTAAACTGACAGGTGGTTGGGTTTGACATTGGCTGTCATGAAGCCATTATAACTTTTTAATGACAAATTCAATTAATACCACTGTAGTTGAGGTCATGAAAAATATTCATGACACAGTTATAATGGCCTCATGACAGCCAATGTCAAAGCCAACCACATGACAGTTTAACTTAACTTAATGTTAAGATAAAATGACTTAAACAATGTAATTTGCATTCAAAATGTCATTATTGAGTGAAAGACACTTAATGACAGTCATAAACATGCATAAACCCTACTTCATATTCATAACATATTTCGTGTCATGTGAGTCTTATGCACACCCCTTCAAGTAAAGTGTTACCATATTTTATCATTCAGTTATAACTGATATCATACTAACACCAATTTCAGTTTGGCCAACTTAATAAAAATGGAAAAAGTTCACTCGCTTCTCCATAAATTTTGCTGCCAATGAGAAAGGTGACTAACCCTAACCTTTGAGTTACTAACCCAAGTTTCAAACTAACCACCTTGACATAATTATCAATTAAAACAACTTTCCTCTAAACCGTTAAAATCCCCAATACATTAACGCCTCTGTAGATATTTGGCTGAGTTTTTTTCCTTGAAGACTCAATGAAATCAAAGCCGCAGTTTGTCTGTTAGCTTTAAGGCCATCTACTCTTAAAGTCTTTGGCTTCCAGTCCAAATGTAGAATCTACAGGACAGAAGACTGCACTCATCGTGGTCTTTCACCACACCAGCACCTTCATCACTGTTAGCCTGTTTGTCAGAAGAAAAAAAGAACCATTAAATCACAACTAAACTGAGAAAATAAAATGTACATCAATCCACCAACATCTGAATTTTGGGTTTTGCACTAAAGGCACAAATAAAATGAGAAGTTGTCTAAATGCCTTGTTTTTCACTGCAGTAAACTGACTACTGAGTTGTAGATGGTATCCTCTTACTGGTTAAAGGAACACTCCCGAACAAGCCCGTTTTTTGAAATAGGGCTTATTCAGTGTCCCATACATTGAAAAAAATGCTTTTGCCAAACAATTTTGTCCTAGTTTGGCAACGCTGACGCTAGCTTAGCTTAGCATAATGAATGGAATCCTACAGCAGTGCTTCGCCTGTGATTCAACCTAATATAGTCCCAAATCAATATTGTAAACCATAACGGTCAAAATAAATAATTGGTTTGAGTAGGACAAACTTAAATTCAACGAATGAGTATTTAGCACTTTCTTTTTCTTTCAAGTTCACAGAACTGATATATTTTAAGTAAACTGAACTGTTTCATTGTTTTGAGTTTGATGAAATTATTTATTTTAATTTAGACAAACTTAAGTTTAAGTGAAATGGCTGGGATACTATTTCCCAGCATGATTTGCCGATGGCACTCGAAAGATAGTGTAAATGCTAAAATTAAGGTTTTTTGTGTGTAAGATTAATGTTAAGTGTGTCTTGTTATGCTAATTTAGAAGAATTTCTGTTAATGTTGGCTTTCGGATAGTTACCATCGTGGTGACAAGTGGTGCATTCAGCTTGATTTGAGAGCAAATTATCCCTTTATATTACTACGCTCATACAGCAAGTGCTTCTGTGCTTGTAACATACTGTTTCTAATATGTTAGCATGTAATACGTCAGCAGATTAGCTTTTAAAGCTAACTAAGTTTATACTATTTAAAGTGATTTGAGTTCTACCAACTTATTTGGGCTTAGAGTGTACTTGATAGATTTAAGTTATAGTAACTAATTAGTACTATTAACTTTATTTACCCATGTTATCATAACAATAAGTTATTGAGTTACTTGGAAACAAATCAAATATTTTTTTTATGCTTAAATTGTTTGAGTTAATAAACTTAAATGATTTAAGGCAATCGGTTTCCTCAAACAGGTTTTACAGATTTAATCGCCTAGTCTTAAGTTGAAATACAGTATTTGTACTCGTTGTGAATACACAGGCCACAAGAAGTAATTAGGTTTGTTTTTTGTTGTGTTTTTTTTAATCACTTTTACTCACGACATGCTACTTGGCAACATAGGATTCCATTCATTATGCTAAGCTAAGCTAGCGTCGGCGCTGCCAAACTAAGACAATGCATGCACTTTGGAAAAAAAAATGCTTTTGCCAAACTATTTTAATGTAGGGGACACTGTGAATAAGCCCTATTTCAAAAAACGGTGTGGAGTGTTCCTTTAAGTAAGGACGAATGGATGGTTTTGCACGATCGTTTCATTGTTCATGTTGATTGGAAGCTATGCATGGTTAGATGTGTTCAACTACAAAGTTCTACAGCATGTTGTAATTTGGTGATGGGTTTGATTTGCAACAGTGACACACTTGTCTAACGCATGTAAGTAAACAACTGTTTTCCCTCTTATTTTCCTGTCTCTTCAGGCTTGAATGTAAGTGCAGGAGAACTACAAAAGCATGCAAATGGATGCCAGACATTTGATTTTCCTCAAACTGTTAACTACAGATATTACAAAAAGCTTGTTTGGACCAGTTGATCTGTAAATCATTTATAATTTCACAAGTGATATCAGCTCCCTCACCTTAAAGATGTTGTGTTTGAACCATATTAGGTTTTAAATCCAGTATCAAGGCTAATTTCCAGAGGAATTGTGTTGTGTGTGTTGCCTAAATATTGTATATTGTTGTCTTCGCCCTAGTAGGGATGGGAAAAAGTCATTGATTTGCAGCGACCGAAACAAACCTTACTCACCAAATCTCAGCGGCCGGCACCAGATGAATGGCTGACGGTCGAGGCCCGGCCAATGAGCGAACAGGAGCTGGAGCATGTGGACTATGAGTTCGATCTTACCCAAGAGGTACAGTTTAATTATGTTCAGACGCCCAAACTAAGTGAGAATATGTAATCTGGTGCATTTGTCTGCTGATATTTATGATATTTGTTCAACAAATAAGATGAAATTCTGATAACTTGTAAAGATCTTTATAACAGTATAGCAGAATACATACGCAGCAAAATACATACGCAGCAAAATCCCCAGTGTTAAATTAACACTGATTATGTGAATTATATAAACTCTGAGCAGAGTGTTAAATGAACACTGAAGCAGTGTTAAAGTTAATGAGATAATTAAGTGAATAATTGAGTGATAATTGAGCATTATTGAAGACGCCTAACAAGCAGGAGAAAACTGTAATTTTAAGTCATCATTATGGTGATCAGTGTTCACTTTTGTTGGGCTTTTGACCCTTAAATCGTTAATTTTATTTTTTGTTTGGCTGCTGTACATGAGTTATAACAGCCAGACGCATAAATAGAAAAGGTGACACCATCAGGTGTCTTCAATAATACTCAATCATCACTCAATTAATCAATAAATTATCTCATTCACTTTAACACTGCTTTAGTGTTCATTTAACACTGGGGATTTTGTTGTGTATGTACAGTATATAATGCACTTCTAAAAACATATGAATAGGTAGTAAGTAACTGAGATTCTTCAGTCCAGTAGGTGTTTTTTTGGAAATATAACTAAGTTATTTTTACATTTACTTCATAAAAATAAGTAAAACCTTTCACAGCAAAAAGACACGTGCACTATGACTTGAAGGAGGACGTTTTTGTATCATATACTACAAGAGCTTTTATTTGCTAAAACAGTATAAACTATCAAACAGACGACAGAAGATCGTGTACAACGGGTTTGTCAGTGAAGGTTTGATCATGTTTATATATGTGCATGCGCATATAGGCTGCTTTATAGGGTTCAATTATAGTTAATTATAACCAAGTTGAGATCTTGATTTGAGATAAACCCTGTTGATTCCTCTGTTTTTACAGCCAATATTGGGGAAAGTTACTTTTAAAAATGATGCATTATAATATTACATTGCACCTTAACAAAGTAACTAATTGCATTACTAAGTTAGTTTTTATGGAAATTTTTATGTTACTTTTTGCAATACTTTTTCTCACCTGGGCTGGGCTTGCATATTTGTCTTTTAATAACAATAAAAAGTAAAGTTTTGGCAAATGTAAAGGCCCTTTCACACCATAAGTTCTCAAGTGAAGGAAATTGCAAATTTACATCTGTACACTAGAGGGTGCCGCTCAAACAAACCTTTCAGCTGTTCTGCCATTCTGGATCGCAGAAGAAAACAAGTCAACAAAACGAACAAAAATTAAACAAATCGTGATGTATATCTAAAGTCATTTTTGCTTAGTATTGTGGTTTAATTGGATAATCGAACATCGATAGTGGTTAACAAAGTGAGATTAAATACATAAAGTATACCTGCATCATTTAATTAATTATTGTAGGTGTGTGTAATATTCTGAGTTTGCATTTCATTGTTCTTATACATTTTGTGCAATACTGAATCTTGTGCAAGTGAGATGAGTAAATCCATGTTCACTTTTAATCTAGATTTAAAATAACCATCACACTGTAAAAAAATATTGTTGGTTTAACTTATAAAAGTAAGTAACCTGGGTTGCCTTAAAATTTTAAGTTGATTGAACTGGAAAAAGTGAGTTAATACAATGAAGGAGATTAATTTAACCATCAGAAACTCAAAATAATAAGTTATCTCAACTAAATAAATTATTATAAAGTTGATTTGACAAAAGAAAATATGTTGTGATAACAAATCTTGAAAATATTTTTTACAGTGCATTTTTCACACACACACAACACCTCTGCACTCACTCCTGATTTCTCTCAACATGAGGAGCGCTGTCAGTCAATAAATGGGTTTGAAAAAGTATTGAAGTAAATTTAAAAGTAATGTTACTTTACTACTTGAAAAAAGTAATCTGATTACACAACTCGCGTTACTTGTAATGCACTGGTGAACTTCCCCCCCTGTCCCGCCTCAGCTGTCTACACCACAGAAGGTGCCCATCCCAAAGCGACTCATGGACGTGGAGTCAGATGAAGAGCTCACTCCAGAAGAGAAGGAGGTTCGTTCTCGCACCGTAGCAAAGATAAAGAGCCTTCTGTCTAAGTCGAGGTACGCTGGGAAAATAAGATGCGCACATGTAAATGGACTATGTGCTTAGATGTTGAGTCTTCCGTTCTGATATTTCAGCGGGACGTCTATGGGACAGTCGGATGCAGAGCAGATCGATTTCTCTGAGCTGGATAACGCTCTTCGGCATCAGGATAGGATCATGAGCGTCCCTCGTGCTCTCGCCACAGAGGCCTCCATCAAGAGGAAGCAGGTCATAGGTGAGATTTTATATTGAACATTGTATCATACACAATATTGTCCTGACATTTTAAAGTAATTTTAATGTTTTGTTTTGCAGCCAAAGCCATGTCTGAGAGCTAAATTGTGTTGATAAGCTTCCTTGGGAATCCAAAGAACAATATTTTTGTGGATTTTTTTTGTATAAAAATATTTATAATTCACATTCTATCGTTCAGGTTCTCTGATGTTCAGAACGTTTTATATGTTTTTATTCATTACCAGCTACGGTTTTATTATCCTAACATCGAAAATGGTTTATTTTGCATGACGATATGTTTTGTTAAAATGTAATCGTGACTTAAGGTACTTAATCGTTTGCTGTGTTATGTATTTAATAAATAATATCAAAATTACTATATTTGATTGTAAAATACTTGCAGTGTTTTTATTGTGCAAAACTCAAGTAAGCTGTCATTTTCCATGTTATCTGATTCATCATTAAAAATCATAATTTTAATACTCTGAAAGACAATAGAGAGCGCATGCTTTAAATAAAGTACGTCACAAAGTTATTACACTTACATGTACCGTTTTATTTTAAAACATCATTATTCAATTTCTAAATTGTCTATAATTTTATAATTGTTTGCATGCACGAGGTGTTATATTTACCAGTTTAAAGGAGTAGTTCACTTTTTTTTTAAAAACTTTTGCTGATAATTTACTCACCCCCATGTCATCCAAGATGTCCATGTCTTTCTTTCTTCAGTCGAAAAGAAATGAAGGTTTTTGAGGAAAACATTCCAGGATTTCTCCATATAATGGACTTCAATGGGAACCAAACGGTCCAAAAGACAGTTTCAGTGCAAACTGTTCAAAGGGCTTTAAACGATTCCAGACGATGAATAAGGGTCTTATCAAGCGAAACGATCGCTCATTTAAAAAAAAAAGTTTAAGTTTTATAAGCACAAATGCTCACCTTGCTCTGTTCTGTGATGCTCGTTTGTGACTCTCCTGTTTAAAGTCGTTCATCAAAATGAACGAATCTTTTTCCGAGTCAATTTGTTCATTTCGTTCGTTGAATGAATCAAATGACACGAAAAAAGATTCGTTCATTTTGATGAACGACTTTGAACAGGAGAGTCACGAATGCGTGTCACAGAACAGAGCAAGGTGATCATTTAAGCTTATAAAACTCACTTGATAAGACACATTCATTGTCTGGAATCATTTAAAGGCCTTTGAACAGTTTAAAGTTTGCACTGAAAGTATCTTTTAGACCTTGAACCATTTGGCTCCATTATATGGAGAAAAATCCTGGAATGTTTTCATCAAAAATCTTAAATTTCATTTTGATTGAAGAAAGAATGACTGGATATTTTGGATGACATGGGGGTGAGTAAATTATCAGCAAAAGTTTTTTTTTTTTTTTAAATGAACTACTCCTTTAACAAGAACATTTACTCTTGTGTACGTGCCCTATATATATGGTAAGTTTTATAATCACAATCACAGAATCATTTTTCTCTTTATTGATATTCACACATTGACTTGATACACACAATGGACATTTTGTCTGCAACTTAATGTATCTCAGTTTCATGAGAACCTCAGTTTCTGCTCATCCTCGTGTTCATATGAAATTTTGGAGCTGAGTAGATTGAGGCCGGATTTCCTTTCTTGTAGGAACTATTTCTTTAATTTGTAGGGAAGAAATAGTTCTCAACAAGTTCAAGCAAGTCCAAATAACATGGCACAGACGTACTTATTTCTTTAAAAAAAAAAATAAAAAAATCCATTTTAAAGATGCTCTCACTCTCAATCAATTACTAGAACATTTTAGGAGAAAAAAACAAGAACAACAACAAAAAAGCCATTTATGTGGCTTTTACAAACGCCATTTTAAAAGTTTTTTTCTTATCCTCTGAGTCTGTGTGCTCCTCCTTTTTTTTGAGCTCTGTGTTAGGTGTTTTCTCTTCCTCGTGTGGTTCTGATGGTTGTTCACTGGGCTTTTCTGAACCGTCCGACGACTCGGGCACAGCGGCGCTCGGCCTCTCAGTGGGCGGATCGGGCTGTGAAGAGGAAGCACAGCAGTTTGCTCACATTCTGCAGTTCCCAATATGAAATTTTCAAGGATCAACATTATTTCACACCACAGCTTATTATTAGAGTGCTCAGACCTCACTAAAGCCCAGGCCGCAGTGTCTCCTGTTTCTCCCTGACATCTTCCCATCCAGACCCTGTTGATACTGGTGTTCAAGCTCTGCGTTAATCTTCTGATCCTCTGACCCTACAGACACACAAACAAATACAATATAACATCATTACAAACGATAAAAGACCATCATACTTGTCAGTATTTGCCAGTATACATATTTATTGCTATATCAGCATCAAAGCAAAAATGGCAAAGAAGTGTACCATATATAAATGAATATACAGTTGTCAGTATATAGAATTTTCGCATTTCGATAAAATGTCTCCCTCATGGTTTGTTTCACACAGCGTTTATCAATAAGAAACTGTAATAAGGTAGTTGATTAATATTTTACAAGTGTACACTGCATTGTAACGTAGTCCTATGTGCACAGTAAATGACAGAACATTACCGGTGGTTGGTTTAAAGGTCTGAGCATGTTCTCTAAAGCTGCACTGCAGGGAAAAGGATATGTGGCGTTAGGATGTCATCTGATCCAGTCCCCATAAAACCGGGGATTTTGAAGTGTCTCATCCAAAACAATAGGAGACAGCAATTACTTTCCAGCAACCCTTCACTTCCACCCTAGAGACTCACCGCTGCGGAAATGGGAAGTTGACTTGTGATCCCCAATAACAAGGCGTCCAGTGTGCTCTTTCTGTCAATGCATGAAAACAATTAAAGAATGCGTGATGTTCATGTTCTAATTAGTTAATACTTGTTTGAGATGATTTAATAACAGAAAGAAATGTACCTTTCCTGCTCCCATCAGCCTCAGAAACTTCTGCTTCCTTTCGTCTGTCCCTAAATCTGCCTTTGTCCATTTTGTGGATCCTGTCTGCATTAACAGGTTAAAACAGATTCAGTTGATTCATTAGTGTTATAGAAAGGCACTTAACAATTAGTTTTAATAAGGAAATATTTATTTTTAAACATAATATACATTTTAAATATACATATAAACATTAAAATGACGTTTATCTATGAATGCAAAAAACGCATATCACCTGGAACTGAATTATCTACAGTAGCTACAGTAGTTATGCAAAATTATTTATAGTCTAATCAGAATAAAGTACCGAAAAGGCAGATAATACACTGGTAAGATGCATGTGTAACTCCTTTAGCACACGACTAACATTTAAAAATAGTTGCAACCCACTGCTAACAATCTGCTAACATTTCTGGTACACCAAAATGCCAGATCTGCTCGTTATTCAATTCAAAAATACATGATGATGGAAATCACATACTTCATCTGGAGATGCGGGTCGTTTTGTGCCTTTACATTTTTCGTCTGAAGAACTCATTATCAAAGGTTTTTTTTAAACAACAGTGGTCAAATCAACCACTGCCTGCCTGCTTCACCGTTTAACTAGCATAGCAGCTAGCAGCTATCGAGAACCTGCGCGCAATGCATCTTGGGAGTTGTAGTTACAACGACGCAAAATCGAGTCTACGAGGCTGTAAATGACTTAATGTAAACCTAATATTTTGTTTGTTTGTTTTCAACAAACCATTTGACCATATCCATCCTATAGACAGACAGCATTGTTGAAACCTAGTTGATTTTTGGGTGTAACAACCAGAGGCGTAGCAAGCTTTTGAAAAGTGTGGGGGATGGATGTGTCATTTAAATTTGGGCATGTTACGTAGACCCCTGTCTCTCTAAGGGGGTTCGGGGGCATGCTCCCCCGCAAGAAAATTTGGTACATTTTAAGGTTAAATGCATCAATCTGGAGCACATTGAGAGCTCAAAATTAAGAGCTTCAACTGGATTCGACCCAGGCCTGTGCACATTGAACAACGAAAAAGCATTGACTTGTAGCTTCCCTAAAGAGGGCTCAAACATCTTTATAGTTATGATATACAGAGTCTGTCATTATATTCTATATTACGCTATCAAAATTACAATACTTTTGTCCTAATTTCTTCACTTGTAAGAAATAAACCCTTGAGCTTTTATTTAGGAGAAAACACAGAACACCATGCTGATCGTGTGAGCAAAGAGCGCTTTTTTTTTTTTTTTTTTTTTTTTTTCAAATCACGCAGCATTACAAACAGAATGCCTAACGCAAGTCTTGTACTGTTTATCCAAAAATACGAAATATAATAATGAAAACACTGGACATGTCAATAAAACATAAACATAACATCTTCCCAAACACATATCAAGCTTATTTTAAAACCTCGAAAGCATTTAATAAACACTCATTCAAAGTACCTGAAAAAAAGGTAGATGTAAACAACCATAAGTTCCCGCCTCCTCAGCGAGAGCTGACCGATACATCTAACACATCAAGAGAGGCGGGACTTAAGGCAGAACAGCCAATCATCAGCCGGACACACTCAAAGCCGGTGTCATGTTTGAGAGGAGACAGCCGCAGCGAGCGCACACACACACACACACACACACACACACACACACACACACACACACTGAGCGCCAGAGAAACGGAGGAGCGACTGTAGGAAGGCGTTTGTGTAAAACTGCGGAAAAACGGCAGAAAAAGTGCGGGTGTTAAAACACCCACATCCCCCACGGTTGCGACGCCCCTGGTAACAACAACTACCCTGTTAGGTTGTGGTTGTGCCTCGCTCTCCGTAACCATGTTTGTTTAGGCCTAGCCTGATGTATTCATGCCTACTACTACATGTAATAATTATTGATCAACACGTTCATATTATTAGAAACACTTTTATTGTTGTAAATGAGGTAACTTAACTTTTTACATTCACTTAAAAAAAGAAAAAATGTTGGCTAGGCCTAAATCGTTGGCTAATTTTTTTTACATTTTTTTTTTAATTATTTTAGTGAATTTATTCATTATAATGTAAACTATTATAATGTAAACTATAAACAAAAGAGACAGTTTGTTAACTGATGTGAATTTAGATTCGTCATGCATTGCCGTTTAATGAATTAAAACAAGGTTTTTATATGTAAATAACGCGAGGCTGAGTTTGGCACGGGACATCTCTCTCTCTCTCTCTCTCTCTCTCTCTCTCTCTCTCTCTCTCTCTCTCTCTCTCTCTCATCTGGCTCAGTGCGTTTATATAAACACATGGGCTCGTGGGTAGTCTCAGAGATCCGGTCTGCCTTCACTTCCACTCAAATCCATCTGTGGAACAGAGACTGACACTCATCTTCCTCATCTTCCTCCAGACCAGCATCATTTCAGCGCCTGCCTCGACGACATCAAGCCATGGCTGTTACCGGCTGCTCTCAGTGCATCAAATATATGCTTTTCTTCTTAAACTTCATTTTCTGGGTAAGTTTGCTTCTTTACCGATATTATTTTTAGTGTTCCTTGTACTACTATTGAAAAAGTCTAAAGTAATCCAATAGCTAACAAAACACCTTCTAAGACCTTTTTGCTTATGTTCCCATAAAGTTCTGAAAATGTTATTTCTGAATGTTCTCTGTCCAGTTTTTACTTGAGTCGTCAAGGAAACACTTTGGGAATGTGTACTGAATGTTCTCTGAAGATTATAAAACAAGTAGTTGCTAAAATAAAACAATTTAACATGTAAAAAAAAAACGTTCAACTAAAACCTTTCAGAAAAAAAATAGTTGTAAACATATAGCTAAGTTGTGCTAGTGTTTTGATAGCTTGATTACAGACCAGATTAACTTTGAATAAACACTCTTTACTGGAAGAACGTTTGTCCACAGATAACCTTTACATTTTCCCCTTCAGCTTTATCATGAAAAAGAAAAGGTATTTTATGGTATCATATACATTTATGTCATATTGATATTTGTTATTACTAAAATAATGTAAAATACTACTGTTAAATTAATCCAAAGGTCCTGATTTAAGCCAAGTCTTCAGTGCAGAAAAACAAAAACAAAAAGTTGACTCTAAACAATCATCCCATCTGAAGTGATTAGATGTGCTTCTCCCCCCATTTCTTCTCACCATTCTTCTCAGAGATTTTTCCCACAGTGTTTTTGTTGTTTTATGTCTTGTCTGATTTCTGCAATGACTGGATTTGAGATCTAAATTTAAAGATAATTATTCTGTCATCACCCCCCTCATTTCATTTCAACTTCTTTGGAGCACAAAATGAGATATTTTGAAGAATATCCATGCTGCTGTTTTACAGAATCAAAATAATGCTCAAAAAGGAGAAGGACAAAATAAAGTGTTTGAGTTTAAGGACATTTAAAACGCATACCTGTACATTAACTCATGTCATAGATAATTTGGTGTTTGTGTGCATAATATTTTGTTAAAGCATAGTTTATTTTGCCTCTCACAGTCAGTTAAATAGTGTAGTCAGAGTTTGTCTTGATGTTGTCCCTCCAGAGAGCCTCCCGTAGAATGAGGGTTAGCTGTGGTTTTGCTATATTTTTACACTCTCTATAATTATGTGCTTTAGGGACATGAATACACCTTAAAAGAACTGAAACACATGCGAAAGAATCACAGGCACACAAGTTGTTTTAGTAAATGTAGTTAATCTGTGTTTCTTTATGTGTGTGTGCATAACTTCATAAAATGTTGACATACAGTCTGCTCTGATTAAAACATCACATGATGTTCAAACAGTGATATCATACAGTAAAGCTAATTATGCGTTTTGAGAAAAGTCAAATTAGCATTTAGCAACAAGACAAACATTTTGGAATAACATTCATTACTGGAAATAAATGATGGTTACCGACCGCTTTCAAAAAGCTAAAACTAAAAATCACGTAATTTTCTGACTCATCTTAATAAAAGTCTACTTCCCAACGCTGCAAATTAAAATTCATGTTTTCATCCGAGACCTTCGGCTTTCATGAGAATGATGTTGTGTGATATCACATCCACAGCTCTCTCGAGATGCGTATTGTTTCCTGTCATTGTACTTTACATGTTGCCAACAAAAAAAAAATACATCTGCCTGACATCCACCATTCTCTGAGTAAAGCTGCCGCTTCCTGAATCACAAAAAAAGAAGCAAACAGAGGGTATCACAGCAGAGCAGACTGAAGAGGACACCCACCCTTTTTTTGTGCGTGAATAACACTAAACCTGTCAGATGTTTCTTCCCCAGATGCAGGAAGAAATGACCTCTGGAATGACCTACGGAAAAAGAATTGAGACAAACATTTGTGGGCGATGACGATCTGTAGGATTTCAGTATTTAAATAGTGAATCTTTTTCTCTTTGGTCTTCTCTTATTTTTAGCTGGCTGGTGGAGTGATTCTGGGTGTAGCTCTGTGGCTTCGCCATGACAATCAAACCAGCAATCTCCTAATGCTCCAGTTTGAAGGGACTCAAGCACCAGGGACCTTTTATATCAGTAAGTGACTTCCGCTCACACACTACAGCTGGCTAGGCCATCACGCACACAAACTCAACAATCGATTACTGTGGTCTTAGACCGAAAACGGGAACTAAACACGGGTATGTGAGCTGGCTGAATTAACATCATTTTTTATTAATATCTTTCACGTCTACTGCAGTCAGATTGACCGTGGTCACTCTTAATAACACCGCTCACATGGCTGTGCACTCGTAATGACAAATCGAGGATGTTAAGAGGCTAAAAAGCAGGTTTAGAACATGCCCCATTGAAGTCAACAGGGTGTAAATATTAAAAAGAGGATAACATGGTGTAGGCAACACCGATTTTTGTCGTTTTTGTCTGTACTGACAGCACTCCAAATGTACAAAAAAATGAGCTCAATGTTAAAATTGACCGGAATTTTCCTTTAAAGGTCCCATTGTTCGTGATCCCATGTTTAAAACTTTAGTTAGTGTGTAATGTTGTTGTCAAACGATTAATCGCGATTAATCGTATCCAAAATAAAAGTTTGTGTTTACGTAATATATGTGGGTGCACTGTGTATAATTATTTTATATATATAAATACACACACATGCTTGTATATATTTAAGAAATATTTTCATGTATATAGATTTATATAAAATGTATATTATATATACATATTTTATATATAAGTAATATTTTTTTCTTAAATGTACATGCATGTGTGTGTATTTATATATATATATATATATATACAAAATAATGATACACAGTGCACCCACATATATTGCGTAAACACAAACTTTTATTTTGGATGCGATTAATCGTGATTAATCGTTTGACAGCCCTACTGCGCATTGAATGATTTTAATGAACGACGTGGAGTAAAAGAACCACTGTTATTGATGTTTGCAGTGCATACTTGACAAAAATCGCGGTTTCTATTAAGGTCAGTTACGGCATTCTGCCTGCTTTAAATCTGACACAGAGATCAAGTAGTGCTGTAATATTACATTTATTTGAGTTAATGAGTTATAGCATTTATTTGAATTAATTATTGAGAGAGAGAGAGAGAGATGAGAGATGCGTGTGTGTGAATTACCTGCGTCTGTTCAGCGTCTCTCTCTATTAACAATAAAGCTGTGAGTTGAATTACTTCAAAACCAGCAATGGTACCCCTGTTGCTGAGAAATATAGTGTAGTGATGTGTTTCAATGAAAACAGCGTATTAAAATAGAATAGTGCACACCTTCCAGCCAATCAGAATTTATATTGTAAAAGTTGACTTGAAATGGAAGTTGCAAGTCTTTTCTTCCCTATTGTGACTTTATTTCGTCCCTAATCTTGATTATGAGGGCACATGCATTTTTAAATAATGATGTTTTGCACATAGGGTGACCACCCGTCCCGCGTAGCGCGTGCGCGCACAGCGTTTGAAGCCCAATTCATGCGTCCCGCAAATTGAGACCGTGTCACGCATAATCAATGCTTGCTGAAAAAAAAAAAAAAAAAAAAGTCGGTCAGTCAGCCAAACCTAGTGCCTGAACACGTTCACGTTCATGAACTCGTTCATATTTTGGGTGAACTGAACGTATTGTTTTACTGCCTGTCCTGATGAACGTGGGAACTCGTTCACTCTGGTGTCTTTGAACGCACGCTCTCTCAGTTTAACTTCGTTCAATGGGGTGCCAGATTTCTATAGAGCCTTCCATGTGAAAACCCAGCTAAAACTCACCGTAAACAGGACTTAATATGTAGCGAAAAAACACCCAATCTGGCAACACAAGCCACCAGTGTCGCACCACGGCCGCCGTCGACAAAGGCGTCGTATGATAATTTAAACGGATTTTATAACGAGGTCGGTGAAAATGGGAAAAATCTTACATTTCTGTGCAAACTTTGAACTGAACTAGTTCATTTTAAAATGTGTGAACTGAACTTTGAACTAGTTCATGTAGAAAGTGAACTTCCCCAAGACTGGTTGCCACTCCCACGTGACCTGCTGACTAGGTTGATGTCAACTTTTTTAATTGGTGTCATGACAGCGCAGCTTCTCGTTCCGTGAACCTCTGGAGTTGTGAGTTTAGACTTTTTTTCGACTTTTTTTAAAACTGTTCCTGTGGCGTTGAGCAACTATAATTCCCGTTAATCCTATAATTTTATATTTTTATTTATTTAAAGTGAATTAATTGTAATGAAAAATAAATAAAATTAAATAGCTAAAGTAAATCGTAAGTGGAAGTGCATCTGTCAATTCATTTAATGTTCAAAATATTATAGAAAAAAAAATACACATTGGTTGGCCTATCATGAGCATATATCAGCAATTACACATGTTTAGGGAATAGGGCATTAATGTATGTAAGGTACAGTTACAGTATGTGCTTTTTTTTTTTTTTTTTTTTGAACAATTATTCATGTACAAACAGTAAGGCAATAGTAACAGTTCTAGATATGGGTAAACCACTATCAGAGTCTGCCCGTGGGGGGGGGGCACCGCCGCGCCAAGCAGTGTCCCACATTGTCCCTCAGAAACATACCCCTTGTCCCCCCTTGGGCTTATTAGCAGGTGGTCACCCTATTTGCACAGTTAAATCATTTATAATAAATCCCGCTATATTCCGTAATAAAATAAGAATAGTCAAATTTGATTTCATTGCTATCAGGAAGCCTTTGCACTATGAACTTTGAGAAACAATTACTCCTGAAATAGAGGTGCATCTCAAAAGATGGAAGGAAGAGGGAAGCAAGGTCTAAGCTGGACTTTGACAGGGCCACTAAATCACCTTGTGTGTACGTGTGTGTTTAAACGATTAATATGAGGGCATCAGCGCATTATCATTGCATAAGCAGATGGAGTCATGTTGTCATTCCTGTATTTTCTTTAATAACACTTTATTTGACTGTTTTTACACAAAGTCAGTGATTCTACAGACACACCCACAGGGTGTTTTAAAAGAACCAGGGAAAGACTAAAAGTGACCACAGGGCGTGTTCATACTCCACCCGTACTGTATGTGCACACACACACTTAACCACAGCAGATGCACACAAAGTTCAGTGGCACAAGGTCAGCTTGTTGTGGGCACTAGCATAGAGTTAGCGGCCATTCATTTTTCTTAGAAACCGTCGGGTTGTCTCTCTCCGCTCAGTATAAGTACATGTAGGAGCAAGAGCTCCGCCTGTTCCTTTTTATAGCAGGAACAACCTTTTCTGATTAAAGAAGTTTAAAGGGTTGTTGGTCTGGCCCACCCAGAGAAAGAAGAGAGAGATGAAGAGTTGTTCTCCCACTGCTACTGAACGTCCGTGTAATTGAAAAAGCCTTGCTCATGAGCCCGTTACACCACAAATTAGAATGAGCAGTGCTTGGGTTCGCTCAAGTGCCGGTTAAACAACCCTAAAAATATGTTCAAGACCGGCCGCCCCAGCAAATCATTACAGCTTAGAGAGAAATCTGGCTGGAGAATACGCTAAAATCCCTAAATAGAAGTTTTAAACAGAGAGTGGAGCTTGGGATTCAGCGAGGGAAGTGTGTTTTTGAGCAATGAAAGAGAATACATCATCATATAGACTACTAAAGAGGATATATGATACAAGTATATAGTTAATATAGGCCTACACAATCTTTTTTTTGTCTTATGTGCCCCCATAGTTCCATCAGTAAATGAAGCCTAATTGTATTAAATGCTGCTGTCTACTAAAAGGAGTAGTTCACTTTAAAAAAAACTTTTGCGGATAATTTACTCACTCCAATGTCATCCAAGATGTCAATGTCTTTCTTTTTTCAGTCGAAAAGAAATGAAGGTTTTTGATGAAAACATTACAGGGTTTTTCTCCATATAATGGACTTCAATGGGAACCAAACGGTTCAAGGTCCAAAAGACAGTTTCAGTGCAAACTGCAAACTGTTCAAAGGGCTTTAAACGATTCCAGACGATGAATAAGGGTCTAATAAATAAATAAATAACACATTTTTAAGTTTTGTAAGCTCAAATGATCGCCTTGCTCTGTTCTGTGATGCAACTTGGTGACTCTCCTGTTCGAACTCGTTCATCAAAATGAACGAATCTTTTTCCGAGTCATTTGGTTCATTCAATAAACGAAACGAACAAATTGACTCGGAAAAAGATTGTTCATTTTGATGAACGAGTTCGAACAGGAGAGTCACGAACGTGCATCACAGAACAGAGCAAGGCGAGCATTTGAGCTTATAAAACTTAAACTTTGTTATTTATTTATTAAATGAGCGATCGTTTCGCTTGATAAGACCCTTATTCAACATCTGGAATCGTTTAAAGCCCTTTGAACAGTTTGCACTGAAAGTGTCTTTTGGACCTTGAACCGTTTGGTTCCCATTGAAGTCCATTATATGGAGAAAAATCCTGGAATGTTTTCATCAAAAACCTTAATTTCTTTTCGACTGAAGAAGGACGTGGACATCTTGGATGACATGGGGGTGAGTAAATTATCAGCAAAAGTTGTTTTTTTAAAAGTGAACTACTCCTTTAAGTGTCTAAACCATTACATTCTGTTCACACTTTAGCATATTAGAATATATGAAGTGTATGGAAGCTTGTTTTCGCCACAGAATAAAAAATAGGTAAGGGCCTTCAAAAAAGGTAATTGCGACGTTTATCTCACAATTCTGACTTTAATTCTCAGAATTGCAAGATATAAAGTCATTATTGCAAGATGTAACTCACAATTGTGAGATAAAAAGTCTTGTTTTTTTTTCTGTGGTGGAAACAAGCTTCCATGGCATAGACTATATATTAGGACTGTGCAGTATGCTAAAGTCTACTTTTTCAAAAGGGAAGCCAGTAACTGTTGTTTTTTACTAACATTGCGGGTATTGTCAGTTTCATTTTTTGGTCTAGAGGTTTAGAACAAACTCCCTGAACTTTTTTATTCTTTTTCTCCCTGAACAAGTTTTCCATGTGTTTAGAGACGGTCGTGTTTTCAGTCTAATGGGCACAGAAAGCTAATCTTGCTCTGTTATGTGGAAGCTTCCTGTTTAGACTTGATCTTCCTATGCCTGTTTATAGCTTGTATGGTAACATGCCCTTTTACCTATAAGTCTGAGCCTGAGATTTTCTCTCTGTATTTGCAGTGTTTAAATGGTACTGTAAGTCAGACAGGAAAATACTCAATAGTGTTTGTTAGTTTTTGCCTCTGAATTCCACTGAGAAAAGTGAGACATAAGAGAGCTTAATTTGCAGTTAGTCATGCATTGTTTTATTTATCATTCATTTATTTATCTATCATTAGGATGAAGACTATATACTCCACATTAAGTAGTTTTAAATGCATTCACTATTTGAGGTAATGTTCAACACGGATGCACACATGCCATCTAGTGGCAAAATATTGCATTAGCGGTTCCTAAAAATGATGATGAATGAGTCCTATAGAAACTGTGAACATGTGCAATTGATGTGAATCTGTGTTGCTCTTTCAGGTGTGTATGTTCTCATAGCGATTGGGGCTGTAATGATGTTTGTGGGCTTCCTCGGCTGCTATGGAGCGATTCAGGAATCTCAATGTCTCTTAGGAACGGTGGGTTTTACTCAACTCATATTGTTCATTCTGCATGCCTTTAATAGATTCACCATTCATCTTCAGAAGACCTTTACAAGAGCTGTACGGTTAAAACCATTGCAGTTTGCACAAATTGTTCCCAAGTTTCACCACTCTTTCAGTAGTTGACAGTAACCTTGTGAAAAAAAGATATACTCTTTACTTTAGCATTATCTATTACTTTAGAAAAGTAAGAATATAATATAATGTTTTTGGCAGTTAGCAAACACTTTACAATAAGGTTTCATTTGGTATCATTATAGTTAATTACATTAGTTAAAATGAACTAACAATGAGCAATACTTCTACAGCATTTATTAATCTAATGTTAATATCAACATTTAGCCTATTACATTATTATCAAAAGTTATATCTGTTAACACAAGTAAATGCACTGTGAACTAACATGATATTTTTTAATAATAGATAATAGAATATATTGGTTAACACATGAAACCTAAACTGTATTATAGTTTACATTAATATTAAATGTAATTAGCTGAAAATAATTCATAATTCTTTCATATCTTTGCAATATTGTTAAAGTGTAGTGCTAAATTAACCAAACTAAAATATATATAATTCCTATTGAAACTTGTACATCAGATAATTAAATGTATTTTTAATTACACATTTGTAATAATAATGTTGCAATGTAATACATTTATTTTAAAGTATTTTAATTTTAAATGTATTTTTAAATAATCAAACAAATTGTGGTTAAAAATAAGAATAATACGTGCTTCATTTTGGAGGTCAAAAAATAAGTGTAGCATTAATAAATTATTCGAAATGTGCCTAAAATGTGAACGTAAAACTATTCATTTTACATTATGACAAAGTGCACTATTTAAAAATCATGAAAGTGTAAACTTAAGCGGCCATTTGCATGTTTAGTTTAAAAAATATATATACTTTCAAGATTTAAAGTACACTACAAGTACTTAGTCAATACAATTGACCCTTCACTAAGCCCCGCCCTCCCTAGTTACGGTTGCTAAGACACGTGGCTTAGCGAAGGGTCAACTAAGCACAAAAACAACATACAGTCATACTCATACCTTCCTATTCCAGTACTTCTTTCATCATCACACATTTCTGTCTTTTTCCCCCTCAGTTCTTCACATGTTTAGTGATCCTCTTCGCCTGTGAGGTGGCAGCAGGAATATGGGGCTTTATTAACAGGGACACAGTATGTCTACACACACATATACACTCAAAGACTCAACGTCTGTTTGTTAAGACCTTCATTTTGAGAGCATCACTCTCCTCTTTGTGTCCGTCCAGATCTCCACTGAGCTCATTAACTTCTATGATACGGCGTACATTAAAGCTGTGGATCCTGTGGAGACGACATCCAAACAGGCCGCTGCCAAAGTCCTAGAGGTCTTCCATGACACAGTGAGTTTCCAAAATCAGTTCTCTCATCAAAACTCCTCTGCTTTTGCCAGTTAATAATCCCCATCCCATCGTTTTCACATTCTCTCCATATCTAGCTTGAGTGCTGTGGTAAAGGGGATGATAATGAACTTTTCACAGCTGTCCAGGCCTCTCTGTGTCCCAAGAAGACCAACCAAGTCGACTTGCTCATCTCTCAGGTATCTGTTGTCAACAAAAAACATGACTTTTGTATATGACAAATATTTCTATGGTAAAACAACATTTAAACATTTGACCACACAATGACAAAAACACTTTTATTTTGGTGGCATTGGCCGATTTACCACACATTAGGTTTTGAAGCATTAAAGGAGTTGTTCATTTTTTAAAAAAGTGACTTTTGCTGATAATTTATTCACCCCCATGTTATCCAAGATGAAAATGTCCATGTCTTTCTTTCTTCAGTCGAAAAGAAATGAAGGTTTTTGATGAAAATATTCCAGGATTTTCTCCATATAATGGACTTCAATGGGAACCAAACGGTTCAAAGTCCAAACGAGAGTTTCAGTGCAGCTTCAAAGGGCTTTAAACGATTCCAGGCGATGAATAAGGGTCTAATCTAGCGAAATGATCTGTCATTTCAAAAAAAAAAAAAAAAAAAGTTTTATGAGCACAAATTATCGCCTTGTTTTGTTCTGTGATGCGCGTTCGTGACTCTCCTGTTCAGACTCAAAATGAACAAATCTTCTTTCGAGTCATTTCGTTCATTTCGGTCTAGATAAGACCCTTATTCATCGTCTGGTGTCGTTTAAAGCCCTTTGAAGCTGCACTGAAACTCTCGTTTGGACCTTGAACCGTTTGGTCCCCATTGAAGTCCATTATATGGAGAAAAATTGTGGAATGTTTTCATCAAAAACCTTAATTTCTTTTCGACTGAAGAAAGAAAGACATGGACATCTTGGATGACATGGGGGTGAGGAAATTATCAGCAAAAGCTTTTTTTTACAGACATGCAGCAGAGTTCAGATGTTCTAATAAACTGTTGTGACAATTGCACTTACAGTTTAGAGAATGCTAAGTTTTGATTGAAAATGGTGTTGTGCACTTCAGAGTTGCCACACGAAGCTAAGGGACCTGTTCTCTGAGAAACTCCATATCATTGGATTGGCCGCCCTAGTGATCGCTGTCATTATGGTGAGAATGTACACACATGCACAATTACAGACTTGTACTTAGAATAACTCACCACCCCTCCCAAAATTTCCCTGTGTGTATAATTTCCTCTCTGCTTCGTGTCCAGGTTTTTGAGATGATCTTCACCATGGTCCTCTGCTGTGCAATCCGCAATGCTCCTGCATACTGAGGCGCTGGATGAAGACCAGGCCGATCAACAACGTTTGGTTTCTCCTAGTGATAGGCAGGAGGCCATTTCACTTTTGCATTCCCTCTCTTTTCAAGTTCAGATGTCCAAACACTGAACATTGATCCTTGTGTTTGTAGAGAGGACTTTTTAACTGAATGCACACCGAACGCTATAATAATTAAACCAATAACTGATATCAGGGAAGAGGAATAATGTGATTGACATTAATATGGATAACATTGCTATAATGTATTGTTTTACTTTTATTTAATCAGTTTATTAGATTTTCTCATACATTGCTCTTATGGCCTATTTTCAACTTTTAGTAGTAAAAGTGCTTCAATGCACTTTCATTTTAGTGTTTTGTATGTGTGCTTGTTTGTGAAGTAACTCAATGTGATGTTTATAGAGTGATATGAATCCGTTATGCAACAAGTAAATTTGTTTCTTGCATTTCATTGGATTGGATGCAACAATGCATTGGATTTCATTAGTGGCCCTTACGATGATGGCATGATAATATAAACCAAAATCAAATAATTCATTACTCAATGAGCCCATACTTTTTTATTTTTGTCGACATTCAGTTTATTTCTAATAAATCTAAAATAAAATAAGATAAAAAAAAATCTGCCAAATTAACGTGTCATGAATGTTGTGTCAGTAATGTATTGAATAAGAATGTGTGTCCCTAAATCCATTTTGTGCTCACCGTGCGGTCCAGTGTGCTTGGACCTAAATTGTACTTTATTTGAAGTATATTTGCATTTTGTTTAAGACAAACACATTATTGTAATTTTATTCAAAAAATTAGATAGATAGATAGATAGATAGATAGATAGATAGATAGATAGATAGATAGATAGATAGATAGATAGATAGATAGATAGATAGATAGATAGATAGATAGATAGATAGATAGATAGATAGATAGATTATGATGGTCGTGCAAAGAAAAAATGCACTGTTGCTTTAAGAACAATGCTTGCTAGATAGATGGATGGATGGATGGATGGATGGATGGATGGATGGATGGATGGATGGATGGATAGATAGATAGATAGATAGATAGATAGATAGATAGATAGATAGATAGATAGATAGATAGATAGATAGATAGAGATAAAAGAAAACATTGTGTACTGTCGCTTTAAGAGAGCAGTGTGCGCGATTCAAAAGGTGAGGCTCCGCCCACTCAGTCTTAGGTCAGTTTCGTTTCCTCGATCCAGAGACGTCCTGCAGTAACAAACCTTTAATGATGGGAGCATCTAATGACAAACCTCTGAAATGTCCTCTGTGTCACGAGGAATGTCGGGATCAGGTGACGCTGGGATGCAATCACAGCTTCTGTCGGGTTTGTATCAGAGAGTTATGGAGTGGATCTGACACTGGACCGTATTACTGCCCCGAGTGTAGATATGAGTACCAGCAGCTGCCGGACTACATGGACGGAGCCTCGACATCTACAGCCACAGCAAACACACGTACGTTCACTAACACACAACTAAACAAACCTGGAATTTGATAGATATAAGTTACTTCTAGCCTATGTTATATTTGTAGTGCACATGTGTATTGACCATGACGTAGGCCACTATTTACTCCTGTGTTTTGATGTATTAACGTTAGCCTAGCTGTCTCATAACAGGTTTCAGGCATAATGCTTTAATAGTGAACAGGAGGACGCATTTATAGATCATTCTTCGTATAGAGTTAGAGAAAATTAAGACTTTACAGTCTCATTCGTTTATTTTTTCTACTAACAATGTTCCACAGTTTGTAATTTATAGACTATACATCACGGGAGAATTATGATATTGTTTGTTATTTTCAGTAATTTTCCAAACAACATCAGTGAGGCAATATCGAATGTATTATGTTTAAAAGTATTCAAAGAGAGAAATTATATATAGAAAAAGTTATTATTTTTTTAAATATTATAATACACCACTGAATATTTCTTTTATACTTTGTGTATAATTTTACAATTGTAAAATGATTTGAAATAATGTACAGTAAAAACTAATATTTAGTTAATTAGTAAATTAGTGACAGTTACCTTGCACATGTCAAAGAATTCATATCAGGCCCTTGGTATATTTTGTCTAGTAGGTAAACAAGTTAAAAAAACGACTACAACTGAGGTATGATTAACAAAATATTCAGTTTCACTTGATTTTGATGGGCCCTTTAACACATTCTGTTGACCTAAAGTAACATTGCAGTATAGTATTAGTAGAGTAGTATGGTCAGGGCTAGATTAAGTTGACATGTAGTCGCAAAGTTACTTATAGTCAGTAGAATGTCTTTTGGGGAGCATCACAATAAATTATTAGCAGATATTAAAGGAGTAGTTCACTTTTGAAAACTTTTGCTGATAATTTACTCACCCCCATGTCATCCATGATGTCCATGTCTTTCTTTCTACAGTTGAAAATGAAATGAAACATTCAAGCATTTTACTCTATATAATGGACTTTAGTGGGAACCAAACGACTCAAGGTCCAAAAGACACTTTCAGTGCAACCTGCAAACTGTTCATATGGCTTTAAACAATTCCAGACGATGAATAAGGGAAACGATCGTTCATTTAATAAATAAATAACAAAGTTGAAGTTTCATAAGCTCAAATGCTCGCCTTGCTCTGTTCTGTGACGCACATCTCCTGTTTGAACTCGTTCATCAAAATGAACGAGTCATTTGGTTCATTCAACAAACGAACGAACAAATTATCAAAAAATAAAAAGTTGTAATCTGTTAGTATAATAAAATCAACACTTGAGAAAAACACTTACAGTACGTATACATTAATGCGGTTCCATGTTTTCCTCTAGATTGGGCCTTCAAAAAGAAGCACCATGGCCGGCACTCGAAGAAATGGCCCGGGAAGAGGAAGTTCGGTTCGGCGTTCCATGGTGGCGGATGGAGACTTGGCACAGCGCCATTCAATGACATCAGTGACCCTGATGTAATCGCCATCAATGATTCTGATGAAGAAACATCAATACCACGGAAAAGAAAGGCCACGGCAGATGAACGCCCATCTGAAAGCCAGACTCCATCAGCGGTTTGGGCGATGACCTCTACAAGTGACACATCGACACAACACACACCTCCAGAAACAATGGAGATCACATCTCCTCATGTAGAATCTCCTCACACAAGTTCCTCTCAGCAAGACCAGCACACCGTGGCTTCACACGGTGACACAGGCGCACCCAGGAGAAGCAGCACGTCTCAGGGAGAGAAAGAAGAGCCACCAAAAGCCAGTGACTTACCCGCAGTCAATTCGCTTGGAAGGCGGGAAAAGGACGGTCCTTCTAACAGTGAATCAGCTTCCCTCAGGATCGCGTCTACATCATCAGAGAGACTTTCCAGGAGCAGCTCTGTGCCGTGCCATTACTGTCCCAGTTCAGAGCAGAAGGTGGCGGTAAAGACCTGCCTGGTTTGCGGGGCGTCCATGTGCTCCGAGCACCTGCGCGCGCACCTGGAAAAGCCTGTGTTCCAGAACCACCCGCTTGTGGACGCCGTGGAGGACGTGTCTCTGTGGAGATGCCAAGAGCACCAGGAGATGAACCGGATCTACTGCCGATCATGTGCAGTGTGTGTTTGCACTGTGTGTTCCCTGGTCGGGTCGCACAAGGGGCACGAGTGCATCAGCATCCGCGAGGCAGAGCAGGAGCTCAGGGTGAGGCATTATTTGCCACTATTTTTCTCCTTTCGAATGGTTTTTATTGATAAATTATAGTGCTGTCAAACGATTAATCGCGATTAATCGTTAATACACATAATACATGTGGCTGCACTGTGTATGTATAATTATTTTTTTATTATTTTTTAATATATATATTTTTAATTATTTTATTTTTTATATTATTTTTTTAATTATTTTCATGTATATTTAAGAAAAAAAATATTATTTATATATATATATAATATAAATTATACAGTATATAAATCTATATACATGAAAATATTTCTTAAATATATACAAGCATGTGTATGTATATATATATAAATAAAATAATTATACACAGTGCACCCACATATATTATGTAAACACAAACTTTTATTTTGGATGCGATTAATCGTGATTAATCGTTATGTGGCTCGACATTCATGTTACTATTGTGAATAGTGTAGGTTTGAAGCATGTCATCTAGAGTAGTACACTATCGTTCAACCGTTTTTTTAAAGGGATAGTTCAACCAAAACCATGACTTTCGTTCATCTTCGGAACACAAATGATCTTTTTTTGATCAAATTTGAGTGATTTCTGTCCCTTCATTGACAGCTACACAATCACTTTGACGCTTCAAATAGTTCATAAAGAGATCATAAAACTAACACATGAATTGATTGGCTTAGTCCAAATTTTCTGAAGAGACTCGATTGCTTTATATGATGAACAGGTCAAATTTAGTCTTTTATTCGCATATAAACTAGGGCTGTCAAACGATTAATCGCATCCATTACATAATATATGGGTGCATTGTGTATAATTATTTAATATATAATTACACACACATGCTTTTGAGTGTATATAGATTTATATATAATTTATATTATATACAAATATAAATGTTTTAAATATAAATATTTTTTTCTTAAATATACATGCATGTGTGTATTTATAATTTATATATATTTATATACAAAATAGTTATATACAGTACGCCCACATATATTATGTAAACACAAACTTTTGTTTTGGATGCAATTAATCGTTTGACAGCCCTAATATAAACATTGATCAGCGAATAAACTGAAGCTCAAACGTGCTGTAACACGAGAATGAACCTCATTGGTTTCTCGCACGTCAAGCGAACGTGATTGGGCTTCCGTTTCCCACAACTGTTGTGCGAGTTGATGAATGTCTATATGTGAAATAAAAGCCTGAATTCGAAATAGATTTTTTTTTTTTTTTTTTATATTTTATTTACATTTTCAAATAGACAGACAGACAAACAAACAGGGCTCAGATACAGCAATTGCCAATTGTTACAATCATGTTTGAAATAGAAATATTTTTAACATGATAAATGTCACTTTTGATCAATTTAATGCATTCTTTGCTCATTGGGGTTCATCTTCATTAATTTCTCAGGGCTCACTGAAGGATGAGATGCAAAAAATACAAAAAACGGAAAAGTCCATTCAGGAAAAACTCTCTGAGCTCAGTGAGAAAAAACATGGTGTCCAGGTAAGTGTAAGTGTATCATGTTGTTGCAAGTGTTCATTTCATTTTCTATTTTATAGTTATTAATTTTTTTTAAGCTTTCTTTGATCCAGTGTTGTTATTAACAAAACAAAAATAACTAAAATGTGTCTGTTGTAATTAAATTGAACATGAAACATGAAAATTAGAAATGTTGCCTGGGCTGCTAACTGATCGGTTGAAGTATTAATATTGAAAGAGAAATATGTATATAGAAATTTAATTGCAATTAGAAATCGCTGAATAGAAACCAGTAACGTAACAAAAGAAAATAGAAAAATACAAGCAAAAAGTATATAAAATGATTCTAATATAACACATTGGGTCTGGTTGGTTGGTCTTAAAGCACTTGTGTTGTTTTTAAACTTGCTTTAGGAACAAAATGATTGATCTTATACAGCTCGTTCGTCAAGCCAATATTAGTGTTGACCAATTCCCTAACAGAAAAGATAGCATAAACTAAGATGTGAACTGTGTGCAGTAACTCGTTGTCCCTGACTCTTGTAGACGGGGCTGGAGGACATGCGGGCTGCTGTTTTACAGCAGTATCAGGTGATGCGAGAGGCTCTGGAGCACGAGGAGGGACAGGCGTTACGCTGCGTGGCCCAGGAAGAGCACAGAGTGCTGGGAAGCATTGACAAGCAGCTGGACACGTTACAGGGCGCCTTAACATCCAGCCAGACCATTTTAAACACCTTGCAGGGAATCACCAATGCTGAGCGGGTGTCACAGTACCAGGACCAGGCCTTCATCATGGTACAACAAGCAGCAGTGATCATTAGCTAGCTACGTTTCCATCCTTCTATTTTCATGCTCATTTTGGGATAACATGTCAAAAAATGCATTAATTGCATAAATTCGAAAAATTCGCATTAAAACGTATGTGCTCAATTGATGCAGATAATGTGTTTAACAGATATGAAGACATAAACTACAATGGAAACACAATTACCTTGATGCGTAACAAAAAACTCGCGTCTCAACAGAGCATGTGATTGGATAACTGAACTAACCAGCAGATAATTGTGATTATCAAAATACAAATAATGTATTTTGATAATCACAATCAAATGTGATTTAAATAATTAAATTTAATTAAAGTAAATAATTAAAGTAATTAATTAAAGTAAATACTTAAGTTTTGTGGGGGTTTAATTCGTAACTTTGGATGGAAACATAGCTAATGAGAGATTTGTAGATTTGTTTATTAAACACATTTTGGTACTTTGATTTTAGCTAAGTTGTATATGTAATGCAACTCTTGCTGTTTATTTCAGGAATACAGCAAAATAGCAGGACAGTAAGTACAATGGTTCAATTATTTGGGGATTTGGATATATATACTTATATTTAATGGATAGTTCGCCCAAAAATGAGAATTCTGTCATCATCTGCTGTCCCTCAAGTTGTTTCGAACCTGTATGAATTTGTTCTGGGCGCAAAAGAAGATATTTTGAAGAATGTTTGTAACCAAACAGTCAATGGTTTGAACATCTTTTTGTGTCTTCAGCAGAACAAAGAAGTGTATACAGGTTTGAACTTGAGGGAGAGTATATGATGAGAGAATTTTCATGTTTGGGTGAACTATCCCTTTAAGTGTTTTTGATTATTTGTACTAACCACCCTGTCTTCATCCAGACTGACTGCACTCTCTGACCCTGTGCAAACCCTCCAGCCTCCTCAGGAGATAAACCAAGACCGACTGGACTGTCTTCATGAGTGGACCGAGAGGAGACTGGAGACTGTGCTCATAACACTGCCTCACCGAGACCCTTTCAGACTGCTGTGTGAGTCATTTACACTCCTAACTATTCTACAAATACTGCTATGGTATATATATATATATATATATATATATATATATATATATATTTGGGGTGTGTGCACCTGAGACGCATCTCTGTAGGCAAGGGCGTGGTTAGCTGGTGCCTGCTTACATCACAGGGCACCACAACTTCCAATAGGAAAATTCAACTGCAGTAGCCACCGTTCAACCTAAAGAGGGCACCACTCAGACATTTTCACACCATATAGTGTAGAATTAAAACACGTTAAATCCAAATGTCAAAAAAATTACTTGAATCAATTAACAGCATTAATAAAGCCCCAGTATTACACAACTAAAAAAAAGTTGTTTTAGGGTTTAGTTACCCTTTAATAGTTTATAAGTTTAGGTATTGCGCATAATTGGACTCATTCCTGCAGATTTTGTGCTCACACCCAGTGCTTGCACATAAAGCTGCCTCTCAGTACTAAATTGAGTTATTTTTCGCTGCTTTTTGTCAAATACACACAAAATAATGTCAAAATGCTGTGGTGAGTATTAATGTACAGTTATGTTTCAGTTATGTTATGTGTTAAGTAAGTGAATGTAAACAGTTGAAAACGTGTATGTAGCACCGTTTACACGATGGGAAAACGCAGATATTTCTCTGCGTTTTGCCCTCTCATTTAAAAACGCCGTTTTTATCACAGAAAATGATTATTTCTAAAAACTCCGGAGATTTCTGAAAACGCCGGTTATGTGTTGCCTTGTAAACTGGGAGAAACGGCGTTTTAGGTTCTTTCTTGTCGATTCTGAGGATTCTGATTGGCTTGCATGGCTTTATCCTTAACCCCTACACTGCCGCCAATAGGTTTGGCATAGTTATGATGGTGCTCGACGGTGTATTTATGCGGGTTTGTGAACGATGTTATTTTTGAAAACGGAGAGGGGGAAAATATTTGTTTTGCTAAATACCCGGCTTTGTGTAAACGTGGCCTAATAGATCCCTGCATAATAAACCTGCTGCCAAATTATGAGAAAATATTAGAAATATCTATATGGCAGTTTTCCCCATGGTATCGATGTCAAAATTGTGCCCAGTGATAATGTTCAGGGGCTAATAAATTTGGAAAACCACCAGCCACAGTGTCTGGTGAGCCATAAAATTTAGTATCAAGTAGAGCCAGGCCGATATTAGGCATTTTCCAAACTATCGGTATCGGCAGTTATAATGGCCAATAAATGAATATTTCAAAAATAAAAAAATAAAAACGGACGAAACACGCTTGAACCATGTCATGAGTGTTGGAGTTGTATAGTTTGTCCACCAGAGGGCACTCTACACCGTCCCTGTTGGCAACACTCGTTGAGTTGGTGAGATGCTTGAATAACAATTAAAAGAACATCCCCATCAGTTCTCTTAACTCAAATAAGCATCCAGTTTGCTTCTGTTAAATAAGCCGAGAGTGACGCGGAATTAGCTAGTAATAGTTACGTTACGTTGTTACAGTGTAGTTGACTGAATGTCCTTTTAACTTTTGACAACGTGACTGAAGTATTTTTTTAATAGCGCGTGACAGTTATAGCAATGAGACGTATCATCTCTCCTTGGCCTGTTATAGTGAAAATATAGCTAAATTGCTAAACCATTGCTAAATTATGGCTCATCATAGACTAGCTAACCTCAAAGCTAGCTAATGCCACTATCATCAGTCTGTTCTATTGTGACAATAAAAGAAACAAGTTTCTTTTTAAAATGCATTCTCATATTATTTTAGTTAACTCATAAATAACTACAAATAACTGATGTTAGGGAAATCTGTTAATGTTTTGTTGCACATTTCTGAAATAAAAAATAAATAAATATCGGTATATTTTTAAACCAAAAAATATTTGTATCGGATTTTCTTCAAAATCCTTTATCGGTCGGGCTTTAGTGTCAAGACCTGTACACACATATTACGTCTGACGCGTGATGTTTCTGTCTGCAGATGGGATAAGCCCAAATCTGGATCCTGATACTGCCCATCCAAAGCTGCTGCTGTCGAATGAAAACCGTACGGTGGAGTACAGCGAGACCCCGCAGGACTACAGCGAGCAGGAGACACGCTTCAACATTTTCCCACAGGTGCTGGGCTCTCGTGCCATAGACGGGGGCTGCTGCTACTGGGAAGTGGAGGTCTCTCTGGATGAGGGCCGCTGGAAGCTGGGCGTCTGTGATGGACAGATTGGCAGGAAGGGGCAAAAGGACGTCTGCCGTATTGGCTTCTACCCCAATTCTTGGTGTTTAATTTATGAGAAGGGAAAGGTGGAAGCTCTGCACGATAAGGTGGCTTCACCTGTGTGTGCCGCTGAACTTGGGAAGGTAGGAGTGCTGCTGGATTTTAACGAAGGTCGCTTGTCTTTTTATAGTGTGGCCAGGGAAGGAGCTCTTTCTTTGCTGTACAGTTTTGAGCATAAGTTCACCGAGCCCTTGTATCCGGCGCTGGCGGTTTCTAAAACTCAGCTCAGCATCTGTGATATATTTACCAAGACCACTGCAGACTAGACGGTGTTATGACACTTTAAACACTAATCACTTTTACATTCCATAAAACATCATTGCTGAGGTCTTGATGATTTTTAATGGGGAAGATTTACATATCTGAGCCATTTCCATTCCAAATATATGCTTTTATGCATTTATATATCATCTGGAATGGTGTTTTTTCAAAACAATCTTGCACAGCTTTTTAACTTTTTTCAACCAGTTCTCGAACTTTTTTTAAAATATTTTTTATTTTTATTACTTTGATAATTTTAGATTAATACTTTTGTATTTTTTATGTTAAGTCAAATATAAATGTCCATTGTATTTTTGTGTATACTTAAATAAACCGAAGGCCAGGATCAATATTTTTCAGTAATAAAAAATGTCAAACGTTACTCGATTTTATAGTAGATATACTAGCATATCTATATCATTCCATGTTGATATACTGTTGCGAGTTGATGGATATTGCATTTTAACTCTAGGTGGCAGTATTGTTCAGTATATAATTTGAAATGTTTTTCTTTCGACTGTGCAGTAAGGCTTATGAAATTAAATTAAAAAGTTTATCTGCTTCACAGATGTTTAACAGCACACATATATTCTTCATGAATTACCTGTGAGATGTTTCTTGATAAAGCCTGTGTTGGCACAAAAGCTTTTCTTGTTTCGTATGTTTTGTTAATAAGGATCGGATGTGCACTTTTATTTTCATTTGAGCCACTGGTGGGAGATGTCCTTCAGGAGTCATCTGTTATAAACACTGCTTTCACAATTCAATTCATTTCAGGTCAGTACAAATTAGAGCCCTGGCTGTTAATAAAGAAAAATACTGTTGATAAAGACCCTCTTAAAAATTGTCAATACATGCCTGTATTGACAGATTCAAACGGACTAAATTATTCATATGTTCATGATGTAAATTTCATAATTAACCTTTTTTTCACTTGTAAAATAACAGAATTAATTGGAAGTACTCAGTAATACAATATTATAAAATATAATGTTTTCAAAAAGTTACATTTGATTTAAAAATCTCACTTATCAACACTTTTGTTTTTGCCCCTGTTTTACATGAGCTGAACTCAAAGATCTCAGTATTTGAATCAGTCTGGCCATTTTCCTCTGACCTCAAGCATCAACAAGACATTTTCTCCCACAGAACTGTCGCTCACTGGATATTTTCTCTTTTTGTTGTAAACCCGAGACATGGTTGTGCGTGGAAATCCAAGTAAATCAACTGTTTCTGGAAGACCAGCCCGTCTGGCACCAACAACCATGCCATGTTCAAAGTCAGTATATCAGTATATATTTGTTTTGTGTTTAGTGAGCTTCACATTTTTACATCTGAATAATTCCCTTTGAAGTTCCACCTCCTCATTTTCGGCAAAACATCTCTATAGGCGATCTAGGTGCACTGCCATGGCAACAGACCTGTGCCCTAACCCAGCTCTATCTCAGCGGTGCAGACATTTGGTCAGGGGTGGTTCTGCTCCCGGCTGCCTGTGGAAACAGGTGCACACACTGCTGTAACTGCAGAATAATCCCAGCTGCCTTACAGCTGCTCCCCGTACACACATCAACTCTCCCCCAGTGTGAACTTACACTGTTCAGAACAGCTGAGACATGAAGGGGACACTCAGTCCTACTAAGATTATACTCAGTAATTCATTTGTCACGTAGGCTGAGCGCACTCGATGCTAGATCCGTCTTATTTTTGATATTCTAATATCCAGAATTAGTTTTTCTGTTATAGATCACCTCTCTTTCATTGTGGTGGCAGTAAACACGAACAGCTGTATTGGATTACCTTTATTTCGTTTTCGTCTTTGCCTTTGGGAATTTGTTCAATGTAAAAAAATCAACCAGTTTCAGCTTAATTTTTTTAGAGATTCTATAAGAGAACTTGTTTTTTTTTTAAGTCAGTTTATATAATGTAAATAAAAAGTTTGATTATACTTTAATGAGGCGAAGTTGAAATAGATATAATTTATTTGCCTATAGGTTAGATTACACATGCTAGTATATGCAATAAGGTGCAATTTTGTAACACTTCACTATAAGGTTGATTAGTTAACACACTGTAAAAAAATATTGTTGGTTTAACTTAAAGTAAGTAACCTGGTTGCCTTAAATTTTTAAGTTTATTGAACTGGAAAAAGGGAGTTAATACAATGAAGGAGATTGATTTAATCATCAGAAACTCAAAATAATAAGTTATCTCAACTAAATAATTTATTTAAGTTGATTTGACAAATGAAAAAATGTTGTGGTAACAAATCTTGAAAATATTTTTTACTAATGAACAAAACTTCTTCAGCATTTATAATAGTTAATATTAATCTCAACATTTACTAATACATTATTAAAATCAAACCTTGTATTAGTTAATGCACTGTGAACTATGAACAAACAATGAACAGCAGTTAACTAACATTAACACAAATCAAATGTATTGCTCAATGTTAGTTCATGTTAGTCAATACATTACATAATGATAACTAATGAAGCTTATTGTAAAGTGTTGCCTACAATTTGTATAACTAATTTTTTTAATTAGAATTTCTAAAAGCCCTGGAAGCTCTTTGTTATTGGCATGTGTGTACAACATTATACTATCTATAGACTGTTGAAAATACTATTCCCAACAGCAATCATAGTGCACAGAGCTTTTATCTGAGATTTACAGACTTTTTTTTTTTAATTTAGGCAGGTCTATTTTTCTGGTGATCTGACTGAATTCTCAGAGTACATCATCATTTTCATCACGTATCGTTGTTCCCATGAGGTGTTCATTTCAGACTTTAACACAGATGGCCAGGGACTGAGAACGTGGCCAGCTGGCTAATGTACATATTCCAGACCTCTCTCAGAGGAAAAGACTTTTGACACTGTCCTCAATGTGACTTGACACTCAGAAAGCTATTCCATCTATACTTGCCTATACAATGCATGAGCCAAAAAAAAAAAAAAAATGCTTATCCTATGGACACAGTGACAGATCTTTAATAAACTTGTTGTGTACATCCAGGTGAAACTGATTATTGAAAAAGAAAAGGGCAGTGGCTATTTGCACAAGTGAATTGATGCTATTTACACTAAGGAGAAATTCACTTTAGGGATGTCACTCACAGTTTTAGACTAGCAACACTGTTGTTTCCTCTCTCTCATCCTCATAATTTTCATTAAATGGGTTTGACAGAGTATGTCAGTCCTTTAATTAAGCTGTCACTCAATGAAACCTCAATTTGGATGGATGGAACAGATCTCTCTGTTGAGAATGACAGTCTATTGTAATCGAAATAGACACATCCAGCTACTCGACACTAATTTACATACAGCACAAGCTCCTAAGCTTGTTTGATCCTTGAAGACTTTTAAGATGGCAGTGAGATCAATACGTTTTCAGAGTCAGAGCTTTTCACACTGCTTTTTATATTGGTGTCGACAGGTGTTGATGCCATAAATCCATGCACTGGCAGCCTTTTCAAACATTTGTGTTTATAGCTCTCTACAATTGGAATTCTCCCTGTCTGCAACTAATGTTGTGTGAGGATTTGAGTCAACCCTTGAAATCGGGTCAACACAAATAACATTTATTTAAAATACGTATATAGGCCTATTACTTGCATAATAAAAGTAATTGGACGTAATGCAGTTTATATTTCACTTAATAAACTCCCAAGTTGCAATTTTATCTTTTTTGCCTATTTTGACGTATAGGCTATATCTGAGTGAAACGGCTTCTCACAGAAGAAATAGGGCTTTTTTCCCTTTTGTAGCCATTGGGAATGGGCTCTACGCACGGCGGTATTTCCGGTCAAGGTGGATTACTTCCGCCGATCATAGAGTACAATTTTATATCGAAAATTTATATTGTTTTTTTACTCTATGGCTATATTAAAGAAACGTTAATCACAAAAACATAAAACAGACACCCCTCCTTTTGTTATGTGTTCTTTGTTTATTATATGAAACATAACTATATATAAAATTTCATCTAAACGTATCAAATTTTAGTTTCAAAGACGGGAGTACAGTAAATTGTGAAGACTCTGCCATAATCCCGTTTTCCTCGGTTATCCTCCGCTTAAAATCTCCCCAACCAGAAACTGCAGCTTTAATTGCGTCAAATGCGTAACTTTTATACGTTTGTTTGCAATTGATGGATCTCACGTGAGGTTGCCTCATCAGAAGTTATTTTGATCAAAGAGCACAATGACACGTGGATTTGGATTTTTTTTTTTCATTGTAATGGACTTTATTTTTTCTTAGCGGAAGCATAAAGACAATACAGCCAGGTAAGATTTTTAATTAATTTGAACTCAAATGGACTTATTTCATTTCCATGTTTTTTTTTTTGTTGTTTTTTTTGTTGTTGTTTTTTTTGCTCTAAAGTAAGAAAGATATGTACAGGTAATATGGTCACAAAATAAACTTGAAGCATTTAGCAACAAAATGAGCTGTATCTGTGCAGATATCCCAAACCTACTGTGTGACTCCTCAAAGTCTCTTGCATGAGAATCTGATTTGATCTAATCCGTGTTATTTCCATAGGGTTATTTTCTTTGGAGGCTGTTGGAAGTGGGATCACGTGATCATCATCGTCTAGAGACGAGGTAGTGTAAATACAAAAGCTCGGTTACAGTAGCATCGAGGGAATGTGTAGCAGCTCTTCTGTGACATTTAACTCTCTGTAAGGTGAATGGGAATATGATTCTTTTTCAAATCATATATAAATGTGGTCCTTCCTTGCAGTGGACATTTTCTCTCCTGCTTGCTTGTTTTCTCTGGCCTTTTTCATTCGTCTTGTTGTTCTGGTTGACGTCATCACATTGCTGCTGTCCCAGACATGTTGTTATGAAACTGGGTTATGACTTAATAACATCTTTAAGCACTCTCTAGAGATGTGTAATAGTTTAAACACCTCATGATTAAACACAGGCCTCTGACTATAGTGATAGCAATGTCCAAATCATAGTTTTGTTAGTGATGTAAACAAATGTATTGGATAAAACCTGTGATACACAGAAAATTTACAATTCAATAACAAATACATGACAGGAAACCATTTCACGCTGTCTTTTATCAGAGATTTAGCATTGACAACGGCACATTCATTTCTCCGTGTTTCACTGATGCTGTTCAAAGGGATTTCTTCACAGTAACTTCTGTCACTTTCCTTTATCAGTCCCGGCCATGAAATGAAACATCGTGTAATTGATGCCAAAGAATTCTTTGTACCACCATATATCTCGCCTACAGCTCGCTTGTCTCATATAGAAGACTGAAAGGAAAACCCACACAAATCCATCTCTGACTGCCTGTGACCCTGTATCTGGGTTTCTTCAGTCTGTCACGACTGTGCTTTTAGAAGAGTATTGTAAACTGTTCTTTCCTTATAGGTTACTATAAACAAATCAAATGCAGAAAATATTTCTAGTAATATCAAGAGAATATTTAACTTAAGAAGAATGAAAATTAAATAAATATGGTTCTTCCTCATAACTAAAAGAGTGATATATATATATATATATATATATAGACCGAAGACTGGAAGACCGATATTATCGGCCGATATTAGGCATTTTCCAAACTATCGGTATCGGCAGTTATAATGGCCGATAAATGAATATTTCAAAAATAAAATAAAAACGGAAGAAACACGCTTGAACCATGTCATGAGTGTTGGAGTTGTATAGTTTGTCCACCAGAGGGCACTCTACACCGTCCCTGTTGGCAAAACTCGTTGAGTTGGTCACGATACATACATTGCTTGAATAACAATTAAAAGAACATCCCCATCAGTTCTCTTAACTCAAATAAACATGAAAAAATTTGTGAATATCATGTCCAGTTTAAAATAAATAAATAAATAAATAAATAAAATATCGGCCGATATATAGGAATATCGGATTTTAAAACCCAAAAATATTTGTATCGGTATCGTCCTTCAAAATCCTTTATTGGTCGGGCGCTATTTATTATGGATATCTATGGTTGTCCCTGCCAGCTGTTTGTTGTAGTCCTTAAAAAGCGATTTCTGTAAAAGAAAATATCTCCCTTTGCTTTAAACTTTGAGCGTTATAACTTTGCAGATGTTGTTCTCCATTTGTAAATCCGAAGCTGTTACAGCATCCCTGACTGTTTTCCTTTCTCATTCATACTTTCATTCACTCTAACTGGCATCAGATACTGCCTTAATTTCAGCCTCATTTAGCAGAACAAAACATTAACTCTGCATTTTAGCAAGAAAGCACTCTCACTCCTTCCTTCTTTCTCTTCAGAGCTGTCCTCGTTTTCCCTGTTGTGTTTTCTAAAGTTAATACTCCCACTCCTGTTCCTCCTGCCTCCCACGCGTCTCAGTGCTTTATGCATTGAAGAAGAGCCTCGGGCTATGGCTAGCAAGCCCCGTGTCCCTGCTGTTGCGTGCAGCGTCGCCACAGTCGATGATTCCCAAAACCTCCAATCCATCCAGCGTTTCTCATTAGAGCTGACAACTCTGCTCGCTGTAACCACCTGCTAGACCGCAGCACAAAGGCTAAATGCAATTCGTCACCACAGATCACACTACCTGCTGATTTAATCGCTCTCTAATTGGAGCTTTTATCCCAGCCGTAATTTATGAGAACAATTAAACCAAAGGAGGGTTCAATTATGAAGACAGTCAACCCTTTTTGGGGGGTTGAATCTTCACATCTCACTCTAAATTATATTTCTTGGTCTCATGCGTGCACCTTTTTTATTAGAGTGTTTTTAATTGGGATGAAAGATGTAGAATGTACTGAATGTTATTGTTTATTGTGCCCAAGAGCCATGTTAACTAGAAACTTCTAACCACAGGTCAAGAACTGTATCCAACCACACAAGTTTGCATTGTCGTTTGCGAATAATCGTTGAAATTATGGTGTGAGAACTTGAAAGACAAGATGGTTCTGCCACAATGACATTCAACGTCCCCCGCTGTGTGCTGAAACTGTCAGCCTTTTTGAGTTTCCTTTCAGACATTTTTTTTCAACACTAGCCTAAAAGGTAACTTAAAAAAAATGCAATAAAATGTCATGTGTTAAAGGCTTCTGGTAAAAACCTGACATTTCTCGGACTGAACGGATGCGTGACCGGGGAATTAAGATGTTAGGACGGTCTCGACAGAGCGAGAGCACCAGGGCATTTTAACGCTCAGGCTAATGTGAGAGTGCAGACAAGAGTGACAGCATGGAGAGAGAGAGAGTTTATTTCATTTACCAGCATTATTTGGTGCGTAAATCATACAAATATTTACTGATTTTATTTGCAGTTTATGAAGATTTTATTGCTTTCAATTTTAAAATGGACAAAATTTGGGACTATCTATGTGTCTATGTATTTATGTGTCTATGTATTTATACATATCTATCTGTCTATCTGTCTATCTATCTATCTATCTATCTATCTATCTATCTATCTATCTATCTATCTATCTATCTATCTATCTATCTATCTATCTATCTATCTATCTATCTATCTATCTATCCATCTATCTATCTGTCTACCCATCCATGCATGCATACATCCATCCATCCATACATCCATCCATACATCCATCCATCTTTCCATCCATACATACATACATACATACATACATACATATATACATCCACATATGCACACACCCACCCATCCATCCATCCATCCATCCATTCATCCATCCATCCATACATTCATCCATCCATCCATCCTTCTATCCATATATACACACATCCATTCATCCATCCATCCATCCATCCATCCATCCATCCATCCATCCATCCATGCATCATCCATCCATCCATCCATGCATCCATATATACACACATCCATCCATCCATCCATACACACACACATCCATCCATCCATACAGCCATCCATCCATGCATCCATACATACATCCATACATACACACATGCATACATCCACCCATCTCATAAAATATTTCTGTTTGCATGAACTGAAAATTCACCCCATATATTTGTTAAATGCATCTTGTTTCTATTATTGTCAACAATTCATCCATGCAAAAAAAAAAAAGAAAAAGAAAAATGTATGAGCTCATAATGTTTAATCAACAATATTACACATTCCAGAAATAAGACCTGGTTCAAGAATATGTGATAAACATTTACATTTATTCATTTAGCTGACGCCTTTATCCGAAGTAACTTGCAATTGCTATATATGTCAGAGGTCGCATGCCTCTGGAGCAACTAGGGGTTAAGTGTCTTGCTCAGGGACACATTGGTGTCTCACAGTCGATTCAAACCCGGGTCTCTCACACGAAAGGCATGTGTCTTATCCACTGTGCCATCACCACCCCTAACATAAACTGCAATGTTAAAGAAGAAGAGAGACACACATGCTCAAATACAACCTCATTCTCTATAAGAGCTGCACTAGACATTCAAATGGATGATTTTTTTAAAACCTCATTAGTCTTTACTGATGAGTTTCATCCTTAACCCTCTTCATCCTTGAACATTTGCAATTTTTTAATTTTTTGGCAAGCTTGATACAAAGAGGTGGTGGGAATGAACTGATGTAGGAGGTAAAACCTTTTTTTTTAAAATATCTTGGTATTTGTGTATGTAACCTTATTCACTATCAGAATAATTGTACAAAAAATTACTTGATTATTAAATGTATAAAGTATAAAATGTAAAATCATATATATATATATATATGTAGCACATGCATATATTGCAGTATATCAAAGCATATAAAGACAAACTATTACATGTAAAAATATAGTGCCCTTTTTGGTCTTGATTGTAATATATTTTTTTTAGATGTATCATATATATTGCAATATATTGGAAAATATAAATATGAAATTCCATATATGTGAATATCGGTTAATATATCACATGATATTTTCCAATATACAGCAATATATTTTTGTTTTCGTAAAGGAAACCATTTCACTGCAGAAGCACCCTTAAATGGGTAAATATAAGGTACTAAACATTATCCTTTGATTGATGCACGTGACAAGCTGTTGTAAGGTACAATTTTTGCAATCCAAAGGTTATCTAAACGCACATATCCAAGGAGCTGAAAGCTGCACTCTTGTGACTTGTCAAAAGTAAATTTTTAGGGGGTTTATTGCTACACATTTATGTTCAATGCTTTTTATTTGACCGTTTGATGTTGAGTCATGCATTCAATTAAGCTTCAGAGCTTTTATTTCCACTTGTGTAACTGAAAAGATTATACTAAAGCTCTAATGCAAATTATTAATAGTTCTTTCACCATTTAAACATAATTTCTGTCACAAGATTGTACAAATCTTCTTTAAAGTTCTGGCCCTGTCACAATACGAATACGGTCATTATTTATGATAACAAACCTGCGTTTTCTTCTTTTGACTGGGAGACAGAAAGAATTCATTAGTGGCTTCACTCATCAATTTAGTTTCATTTAATTTAGTTTGTGTGAAGGCAAGTTTATAACTTTTTAATAGCTTAGCACAACTTAAAAGGGGCTGTATACACATTTAGTCAATAACTACATCAAACTGTAGATTCAAAATGGTCATCATTTGCTAACTTTAATTTTAACTTTAATTAATATATATATTTAATATACATGTTTAATTTTTTTTTAAATGTTATGCATACACTGAAAGTCATGTAATGTATGACAAGCTCCTGTAATTATGTTATTTTCCCGCTAATTACAAAGACCAAACTCAAAGCTAGCATTAGCTCATCACAGGTCAGTTTAATATTGAATTTGATCAGTCTGTTCTAGATGAGTGGAGAACTGAAATGGGGTCAACAGGTGCCATTCATTTGATCAGCAGGAGGGTCCATTTTGGACTAAAATGACTACGTTTTTGAGCCATTCGCTTTACATAGGACACTCACTGACTATTTCTGGTTTAATCAATGTTTAGGAACACCCACCACACTAATGACTGCTCTTAAATCAATACTATCCTCGACAACAGAACAGCAAAGGGAACAAAGCACCGTCTTGACATGTTCTGATTGATCTAACAGGCTTCTCTGAGCTCAGATTTATGGGTAATCCATAGAGATGTGTGTAGGTAGTAGACAGTCAGTCTTGTTAGAGCTGTTGAATCATTGGGCCTCATATCCAATGTAGAAACGAGTGCAAATCCAGCGGTGCTGATAATTATTTTAATTATTTTCTCTCATTCACTTGCATCCAGTGATTTTCTTCGCACTGCACTCGGTCGGAGCCGTTTCGGACACTTTCGCATGCGGTCTGCGACTCTCCATAGGAAATGAATGACTTCCGGTCGTTTCGGAGCCATATCGGATAGGATTTCAACTGCCAGTGTGGAGACGGCGTAGACTAGACCTCGAGTTGCTTCCCTATCAGTCAATGACTCCGCAGGCAGCGTTTACTGTATGCACGAATGTACCTCACGAAATTTGCTCATCTGAGGCAGCGTAACGTTTTAATGATCTACAACAAAATAGAGAGAGCTTTGGTATTGACTAAATTAATATTTAAATACTACAATGGTAAATGACATCAAAAGTGGAAAACGTTGGCCAAAAACGTACATTTACACACAAACTAACCACCAACTGCAACTTTCAGATGCCATCTTTCTTTTTTTAGCTTAAAGGGTAAGTTCACCCAAAAATTTAAATTCTGTCAGTATTTGCTCACCCTCATGTTGTTCCAAACCTCTATGTGTTTATTTGTTCGGCTGAACACAAAGGAAGATATTTGGAAGAATGTTTTAATCAAACAGATCTCATTCCCCATTGACTACCTATGTATTTTTTCCTACTATGGTAGTCAATGGGGAATGAGATCTGTTTGATTAAAACATTCTTCCAAATATCTTCCTTTGTGTTCAGCAGAACAAATAAACACATAGAGGTTTGGAACAACATGAGGGTGAGCAAATACTGACAGAATCCCACAGGATTGTGGGATATCAAAGGCAGCGAAGGATATATCTATGCTGCCTTCAAAAATAGATCAGATGAAGGTACTATCTCAGGACTCAGCAAGCTAACATTGAATTCGGATGTCCCTTGATGCCTTCCGACTTTGGCGTGCAATGCATCCTCCGAAAGCAGCTTTTTCAGTTTTCAGATGCAGCCATGGTGAACTGTTACTTGGCCAAGAAGAGGAAGTCATCTCATGAAAGAGAAACTGACACCAAAAACACCTGTAAATACTTTAATATAAGAAAATGCTTGATTATGGATGGCACACTGTCAATCGAATATTTTACCACTGGCAACACATTTTTAAATGATGAATATGTGGCACACACAAGTTGAAACCTGACGTGAGACTTGATCATACAACCACCATTCACATCCATATTGATAAATGTTAAATTGATGAAAAGTTTTGTGTCGAAATGGCCCGTTTTACGTTCGTTACGTAAACGAGAGCAATTATGTTTTCATGCACAGCAGATCTATAGCTATATAGATGTGAGACTCAACTCACAGGTCATCAAATGTACTTACCCCCAGTTTATTTTCTGCACAGAATAACAGGAACTGCGTTTGATATAACGTTGTGAATTAATACATGGCAGTGCAAGCTAGAATAAGCAGTCGAGATTTCATTGGTGCAATGCAGTGCTCTTGAAAAAACCATCGGAGCAGCTACACAGAGAATCAGATGTGATGAAGAGCTGAGAATGCATTGATTTTCATATCATTTATTCTCAAAAGCCTGCATGTGACATTTAGAAATGCCTCTATCCTTAGAGAGATTGAAAGATGTTGAGGGTTGTTTATTTCCACTCAGTATTTGTAATGCGCCTATCAACACATTTAACATTTGTCCTCATTATCCGAACTATTGATTTCATTTCTAACAAAGGCCTTTTTTCTTTTTCCCTAAAATGTACGTGGAATTGTCTTGAAATCATACACTGTAAAAAACACATATTTTCATGATTTGTAATGACATTTTTTCTTTTGTCAAATCAACTTAAATAATTTATATAGTTCAGATAACATACTATTTTGAGTTTCTGATGATTAAATCAATCTCCTTCATTGTATTAACTCAATTGTTCTATTTGAATGAACTTAAAATTTTAAGGCAGGCAAGTTACTTAATTTTTTAAGTTAAAGCAACAATAAAATGACTGATTTTTTTCCAGCTGACAGACATCTCGAAAATCAAAAGTTGAACATGAAGTGAAAAGCCTTGAATTTGCTAATTAGGCGTCTGGATGTATCGTATTTGTTTAGTATATGAAAGAGTCAACCATTTGCCCAGCTTTTTAGGCCTGTTTTTAAGGAAACTGAACGTAAATAAGCTACTAGCAAACTAAAATAATGAATGAATCTCAATGCAACAAACATTCATGCATGCGCAGCTCAAGCTTGTTAAATATTTTCTTCGTCTTGGCATCTAATAAATTACTTCATAATTGCTTCCGGAACTTTTTTCACAATACAAAACAATAGGCATTTAAATGTAATGGCCCTCAACACAATCCTTGTGCTCTTGAGAAGAATGTGCAAATTACTGTTCTCATTAAGGATCCTTAACCGGTTTAATTGCTCTGAGTAATGAGTCGACACAGACTGGAAACCATGTGACATGAATCAGAACCAATAAAGATTAATATACAGTATTAAAAAACATTTTTTTATATACTGAGCTGTGGGACACTTCTTTGTTTCCCATAGATTCAAAAGTAAAAACCTGGCGTCAGACTGTAATAGTTGGAGGAAATATGCTTTACTCATAATATCTATTTTTCTATCTTAAACATGCATTGTAAAAGTAAAATTTCACTCACAAACTGTTATATGATAGAGGCATGCTTATATAATATTGTTTGTTCAAGTTCATGCCTAACTGAGAAAACGAGGACATTGAGAGCTGAGTGTTTCTCTCTCTCTCTCTCTTTAGTGTACTGACGTTGAAATATTAAACATTATGTTGGCAAGACATTTCTGTTTAAAGTGTGTGTGGGTTGGTGTCTCATGAGATTATTTCAGAATTTCATGTGGGCTGCCTTTAATTCCAGACTATTCCGCTTTTACTCCGGTGTGGAAGATAGTCTACGGAGTCAACAGCTGAAGCAATTCTCACGTGCAGATTTGTTTAATCGCAAATAGATTGTAAGCTATCAGACTGAGGTATTTTAAGGTGCACAAGGTTATTTCGATGAAAAGATCTTTATGGCACTCGCTCCTCACCTGTGAGGACACCTGAAATCATCGGTTCCTTTACCACAACCACATTCACCTCTTCGCCATCTTTGATAAAAACCCTTTGATTGCATGATTGACTATGGAAGTCCATTTCCACCACATACTGTATAAAACAATCATGCTTTTTTAAATTGTAATTCTGAAACCAAAATTTACAATTATGAAAAGTCATAATTCCAAAATTATTACATAGTAAATCCAAATTATGAGATAAAAATTGGAAATTATGACATGAAAGTCAATTTGATTTTTTTTAATCCCATAATGATAACATCATATCATAATCTTAATTATATCATAAATGTGACCTTTATGTTTATAATTTTTTTGCCAATTATGACTTAGTATGTCATAATTGTTCAACGATTTATCTCATAATAATGACCTAGATGGCAGTGTAACAGTGTGTCATCATTTTATGTCAATTTAGTAGTAGTAGTAGTAGTAGTAGTAGTAGTAGTAGTAGTAAAAATCTTTATTTGTCCCTTTACAGGGCAATTTAAGTAGCTTCAACCTCACAAAAACAGCAAAACATCACAGACATTACACACACCAGGAAAAAAAAAAACACAAAACCCCGGGCATTTATAAATCTTCGTCTAGCTACTGTTAAAATTAAAATTCATTCACGGTGCCTTTTCTTTGTTTCAAATAAGTATTTACAGTCATCACTGCGTTTGAAACAAAAGACCTAGAGGCTTTAGTGGTCCTCCACTTGGGCACTCTATATCGCTTTCCTGAGGGAAGCAACTCAAATTCTAAAAACAAAATGAAATGTGAATTTTGAAAACAAAAAATAAATTTTGATTTTAACCATAATTTTGATTTAGTAGGCCTATGTAATAATAAAATGTCATAGTTATGACTTATGTCATAATTTATATTTTTCTATGTCATAATTTTGACTTGTTTGTCAGAATAGAATTATGACATACAATTTTGTCTTAGTATGTCACAATTATGACTTATATCATGATTATGAAATAATACAATTATTTTAAATTCTAAATGATGACATCGTTTAATCTCCTAATGATTACTTCATAATATCATGAATTCTCATAATAATGACCTTTATGTCATAATAAAGAGCTAGTATGGCATATAACTTTGACTTTTTCTTTCATAGTCATACAATTATGAATTGTGTCATAATTTCAAAATTAATTAAATTATAGAATGTCATCATAATTGGGCTTTGACAGTGGGCTAAGCCATCATTTTAATAAAAATAATATATTTTGTTTATATAGTGCTTTTTCAAGAAACCAATGAGACTTTACGTTACTTGTAATGTCAAATTCCTACTTAGTATGTCACAATTATGACAGACTTAATATGTCATAATTATGACTTTTCATTTCATAATAGAGATTTAACAAAGCATTAGGCTATTAGTGTGGAAATTGACTTCCATAAATAGCAGTTCAAGCTACAGTATTTGTTGACTTACAGTATCTACAGCACAAGAATGTGTTTCAAATTGGGAACAATGCTGCTGCAACCAGTACAGGCACTTGTTGATCAATATGTTTTCCAATGTTTTTATCCTTACAATATGTTTCCCTGTTATCAAGGACACAGTTACAGCCTTGTTTGGAAGTCCACACTATTTTTACAATTTTGTTTAAGCAATGAAATCGCAACAAATCATTTTTCAGACTATAAAGATTTAAAGATAAAGATGTCCGTGAGAAATCGGTCACGTGTATACGTGCGCTCTGTGTATTACGGTAGACGGCACTGAGCCGATACTGTGTATATGCGACATTACGGTAAATTTATAGATCCGTCGGAGTCTTGGTTGTTTGCAAACCCAAAGAGCACTGCAATGTAAATTTATCAAGAGAATAATCGGACCGCATACTGAAAATAGCGCTGCAGAAACGCAGAAGACCTCCTTCTTTCAACTAAACTGGTGAGAAATATATTCATTTTGTTATTTTGGATTTTTTTATTATACAGCTAAACATCTTTGTGCAGACGCTACATCTAACAGTTATCCATCTCACATAGTTATACACACGGGAGTTCTGGCTATTCTCTTTGATTTATAACCGAGCAAACATATTAGAGAAACGGACGCGGTGTTGAAGGAATGACAAAAAGTGGCGCGTTTTCTCCCAGTAGGAAGTTAATTTTAATTCACTCTTCAACAAACCACGCTCAACACTGCTCAACATGTGTTTTATAAAGTATATGGAGTATATAAACAAACAGCTTGCCTTGGAGTACTGAAGGCATGCGCGCGCGCTCGAGCACGCGACAACTTACAACTGCACAAAACGGACAATTTTGACAGTTATGAACATTTCCTTATGAAGCACCTCCTTGACAAGACTTTTGTTGTGTAATATCACACTTTCTGAGTAGCTTGAAACACATTTCTGTCTTTAATAAGTGTCGGTGTCACCAACCGGTGCGTCTCTGGACGTTGGTAAGACAGATTCCCTCAGTAATGCGCACAGGTTTGTTTATCTGTTATTTGTCTTTAGTTTCGGTCATTCCGCTGAATGGGACTTGTTTTTATGCTGAAAAGGTGTTTTAAAGTTAATGTTCAAGATTTGAGGAAATCGCTGCCATCTCAAAAGTATGTGGAAATATTGGATAAATGTTGGGACATAGCATATGCTTTTTTTGGTACAAATAATTGATTTTTTTTTTATAGGCAGCGGCTAATAATCATTGTATCCATTCATTTCATAATTTTGTTATGAAGTTGATGGTAACAGTGTTTGTTATGAGAGACATTGAAAACAGGTCAAAAAGACATCCTCAATTACTGTATTTTTTATATTTGAAGAAAAATCCATATAATAACACAAATATGAGGGTCACAAATGGCATTTTACTTACTACTGCAGTGTTTGATTTATTCCACACTTTCTGTAAGTCATCTTTAATTGCACCTAAAAGGTTTTGCATGTGCATACAATGCTTGTTTATCTGTTGATGATTACTGGCCAACAGAACATGATATGATGTAAAAAGTCTAGACATGCTTTTAAAAGATAAATGAGTTTTTTTTTTTCAAGTCTGCTGCACTGTATACTCTCGGGAATGCTTTTATTCCACTGTCTTTGCACAGATTTTGAGGAAAGCAGGGGCTGAATTTTAAACAGTAATAAAATATTTTTTTTAAAAAAGCCTTTGCACACTCATTTCTATGCAAGAAGCTTTTGGAAAAGAGCCGCACGGTTGTGTCAACAAAGACATTGAACCCTTTTCTCCTCTCAAACTACCAGCATCTGAGCTTTGTTATGCTTTCAAGTATTTACTATTAGTAGTCTTTCTGCATGCAATCATGTTCTTGGCATTGCAAATGACTTCTTGGAAGTTTCCGCTCCCTGTCTGATGTGTACTTGCTCTGCTTAAGGTCAGAGAGTAATTGTTGCTTACAGTCAAGTAAAACGTCAAGTACAAGGACAGGTGCTAGGAAATGTTTTGGTCTGGCTGTTTTATGTCCTTGTTTCCAGTCATTTTCACACCAGCACTTTTTTCCACCATTTGTTTCTGTGTGGTTTGTCACGTAACAACTCAACTCAAATAACCATCATGGTCACCTATAGGCTGATTTCACGCAGCCGGCATTTTGAATTGGCTCCGGTGGGTAGAAAACCGGATGTGCCGCCTTTAATCATAGGAGAGTCGCGAATGCGATAGTATTGTTTTGTTTAAAGCGATATTTCACTTTGAAATTAATTTTTGATATGTTTTAGCTTACTTCAAGGGCATCCAAGATGTAGGTGTCTTTGTTTCCACAGTAGTTTCAATTTTAATATTTTTAGGTCAAACCGTTCGTACGTAAGCACACATTGATGGCCTAAGACACGAAACGAGCGGTTATATCATTTTACCTCTTGTAATCCAACCAAGTGATCTGAGGGCACGGGCGCTTTGGTCTGCGCAAGCGCCAGAAATGATCTCTTCGGAAGTGAAGAAGTTTTTGTTTTCTTTTACGACGGTTTAAACATCCCGGATAAGCGCAGATTAGTGCAATTTTTAATTATCCGTCTTACCCATAGACAGGTTTTACCTACAATCTTTGTTCAGTGTAAACTATGAGTGACGTACACGCACGAGAGATCACTTCCGGGGCTTTCCGGCGCTTGCGCAGACCGAAGCGCCCACACCCTCAGATCACTTGGACGTAGCTGTGGTTACAAGAGGTAAAAACAATATAAATACTCTTCGTTTTTTCACACAAAACACTCGTTTCGTGTCTTAGGCCATCAATGTGTACTTACATTTACGACGAGTCATTAAATCATGTTTAATTTGGACTTCTCTGTGCATGCTCTTTGAGGTGGTGACTATAGACCTCCATTATATGACTGACAGACAAGAACGGTTTGACCTAAAAACAAAGACACCTACATCTTGGATGCCCTTGAGATAAGCTAAAACATACCAAAAATGAATTTCAAAGTGAACTATCCCTTTAATGTAGAAATTAGTTATTCTAAAAATATACATACATTTCTTTCATAATTTAGGCTATATACAGTGAAATTAATTTATAAATAAAAGTATTTTTTGTATATAATTCAAAACGTAAAAAAGATGCCGGAACGAATTATATACATATCCTATACTGGATATTAACATCCAATAGTGTAAATCACGGCAGCAGCTTCAGGTTGGTAGTCCAAGGCATTGTTGTCTATCTGTACTTTCCTCCCACCAGAGCCTCCCTTTCGATTTCAGAAAACAACGAGAAAAACAACACCCGCTGACACCCAAAATCCATAGTACTTTTTGAGCTGCTGCCTTTTTTGATCATAACGCACAATGCAGCAGTTGTAGTCGTTTGGGTTTTCCTGGTCTTTATTCCGGAGACAGATGTGGGCGTCGTATGTGTGGGAATTTATTACTCAAAGGAGAATCCCGTTCTTCCTGATTCTGTTACCATGGTAACACAAGGAAGCAGGGGTTATGCATTTTATATAAAGTGCAGATAGTGGTCATTTGCTGTGTTTAAATAGGGGGCTTGAAAGAGCACATATGTACACTGGACCAGAATTGCTTTTTGTCCATTTCAGATGTCTCTGTGTAGTTATGCCTCTGCAGTTGAAATATGGAAGAAAACATGTTCTTGTTGTGTGCAGACTCAGAGTGTCTAAGAATTATTTATGGTGAGAGGCATGAAACATCTTCACAATAGATGACATTTCTGGGTGGCAATGATATGAAGTGACCTGTAAAAGGAGTCATTATTCATTAGGCTATATTGTTCATCTTTCGACGAGGCTTGGAAATGCACATCAACTCAAAATGATCACTTTGTTTTACTAATCAAAGTCAAACCTGATGATTTAATGTCACTGCAGAGAGGCAAACCACTCTGTTGCTAGTCCTCGAGTGCACAGTACTCTGGGTAAGACAAGCAGATGGTGAACTGCTTTCTGTCTGGTCTTATTCTATCACTGGGTTGATTTATCAAGCACTGTCCTGTGAAACTGTGACGGCACCGTATTTTCAGATACTCGCACCAAAGATTCTTCAATTGCTGTATGGACAGTTTGGTAGAAAATGCTTCAGTGACAAAGGTGATGATTTATTATAGCTGATGTTAATTTTAGTCAGCTGAATGTCTGATTTGGACAGAGTTGTTCATGTAAGGGTTAATGCCTTTTGAGGTGTCCATTGTCAGGTATTAATGGCGAGGTCAGCGTCGGTAAGCCTCAACCAAAGTCCATTAATACCTATACAATGGACACCTCGAAGGGCATTAACCTGGTTATATCATGTGGTCACTTGCCAAATTTGAAAAACATTAGATTAGTTTATATTTTGATTCTTTTTACAAACGAAATCAAAAGTTTTTACAAACAATGGCTTGGTTTCCCTGGTTATGTCTGACGCGACCGGAGATATTTATAGTCCGCTCATTTCTCCGTTTTGTTTACAATTTTTCTTTCTTCAGCAGCATCACAGTCATCAAAGTTGTCAAATTCTCCAAAAAGGTTCAAAGAAATAACGAAGTCGCTCATTGTTGTATGAGTAGGCTATGTATAAAGGCGAACTAGATGTTCGCATTCATTTATTAATTTCGAACTGTAAACACAGTCAGTTTCACCAGAACTCCTTTAAGCCTTGTTCACACTACATGATTTTAAAACGTCGGGCTGAACTGTGCGGTTCACACTACATGACTTGCTCTCAGTGAAATCAGGAGTGTTCAAGTTGTTGAGCTGTTTACACCACACGACACAACGTGATTGATCCACAACAGGAGGTAACGCACTACACGAGTTGACAACAGCTATGTCACCCAACGATTCTATCTTGTCTACAAACCACGTTTTGTCACGAAAAATCACGCGATGAAACGAACTGGAAATGACGCAAAACAGCACGTGCGTCAATACCCAGCGAAGAAGACGAAGAACACAACACGCGAATATCGACGTCAGACAGAAACTAGTGCTGCAAACTGTTTGCGCGATGATTTGCTCTGGGAAAAAAATGCAAAAAAAGAAAAAAAATAAGATTTACCCGGTGACCTCAACCCATGCCTTGCTCTGATTGGCTGTAGCTCATGACATCATGTGAGGTTGAGTTGTGCGACAGCTTTGGATATCTAGCATGCTAGATATTTTTCTGGGCTCGGCGAGGCGTCTGCGAGCGTCTTTGATCCATCCAAAAGAGCTCACAGTGAACTAAAACAGCGTTAAATAACCACTGTAATAAGATTTTGCTAGAGACATGTTGAAGTGTTATAAAGAAAATTGAAGACTATATTTAGTGCCAAGCACTTTTTAAACTGCCGTACAAGCAACGCAATATCATTTTGCAAAAATTTACCCTCAGGCACATTTTTTTATTACACTGGCCAGTTTCATAAACTTGCATCTGCAATGTAGAAAAAAATATGAAATCGGTTATAATGCCTCTTTTGGACGTGCCACCAAGAGATTGGTTTCATATTTGACTTTATTGACCAAAATGACTAATGTTTTTAAGTTTTGGGGTATTATCCCATATTAGATTAATATCAGCAGGTATTTGATTCTTTATTTAATTGGACATTTGTCCTATTAAGTTAATCATACTTAGCTTTAAATTATAATGTGCCTAAAACTTTATTTGTGCCTAATATTATTTCTTGTGTCATTTATTTTTTCATTTATATAATCAATATAAAAATTTCAATTACCAAACAAATTTCGTTGTATAACTAAAATGACAAATAAAGTTTCTATTTCTAATATAGAAAAACATTTTATATTGACCATAAAGTTAAAATAATTATTGGCTTCCATCATTGGTACATCATTTCCTGCATGCACACAGACCCCTGTCCAATACTTGGTGGCCATGAACATGAAAGCTTTGGTCTTTTTTTGTTTTTGATTAAAAGCTTGTGTCTTGTTGTAACTCAAAAGGCTCTTTCTGACGAGAATTTTGAAGTACAGCACTAAAGGTGGTGACTAATATCTTTAATAAAAACATAGGCATGTGTTTTTCTATCAAGCATCTGTCACAAAGTGAAGCGTTCTGAGAAAAGGTTACTGTGTTCCTCTGATTGATTGGTCCCTCAGTGTGAGGATCTAATGTTAGTTGAGCTTCTAGAATAATTTCCTCCAACACTGTTATGTCAGCAGGGCACCGCTGTGCCGCAGAATGAACAGATGTCCTCTCCTGGATTTCTCACAGATTGAATTACTACGCCTAGGCAGCCCAGGCTTTTAGAGACTGCATTGTTGCAAGGCTGAAAACAATCCCTTTGATTTTAGCCAAGGTTTTAATATGGTTAAAGCAGGAAGAGGAGAATGTTACACATTTTGGGGCTAAATGGGCAAATTAGTATCTGCCAAAAGCATCTAAGACCCTGAAGCTCGTGCTTGGGCTAATTGGGTTTCAGAGTGTGTCGTTTGGGATTTAATTCATTGCATAGTTTGATTTGAGTTGTTCTGACTTAAATTACACAACCTGCTTTTGTTTGGCATGACACAGACAAGCTGACATCTGTGTGTAGAGGAATATTCGTAAAACAAATTAAGCTCTGTCAATAGCATGCAATTGCCTTAGGAAATGATTTCAAATCTGTGAAATCAAGTCTGTGGTGAATATCTAGTTCTGCAAAGTTATAGAGTTAAAGTTAGGAATGCATAATATATTAAAACCATACAAGTTATTATTGGCCGATACTTGCCTTTATTTTTTTTTTATATTTCTTTTTTTTTTATCAGTGTCAGTTGATATAAGGCCATGGTGTATATTTAATTGTGCATGCTCATTTTTCCTATTTTAACATTTACTTTTACCACCATGATCCAACACTCTATTAAAGTTAATCTTTAAGATCACTAAACATTTATTAACATTGTTAAATGTACATATTTCATACTGTACCTTATGCCTAAATTGATTTGTATCTTTTAAAATGATTGGTTTCAGTTTTTAGTGTTTTATTTTGTAATTTATTTAGAAAAAATATATACAAGTTTCATGTCAGCCCCTTGAATTGGTTATCAAAATTATTATAACTACAATTTTGTTTACTATGGTGCCTCGCTAAGTAGGACTTTCATTTTAAGGACTGTTTTAATTATATATTTTTAAAAAAATCTATTGATTTTCTATTGAATCTATTGAATCTATTGATTGAAGTTTTTTTTAGTAATGTCTATTTAGTTATTTACACATCTATTATGTGTTAAATGTTCTTTATTTGATTAATCATGGTTAGTTTGAGTGATTTATCACCATAAGGTGTAATTAACTAGGTTGAAATTTTCAATAAATGAACAGTCCCTCCTTACAGTACCCACTCTGTTAAATACTCGCACACTTTTGCTCATTTTCACAGATAAAAGTAAAATATTCCCAGAAGTTGTCATTGTTTTGTCTCAAGATACAAAAACCAGTAATGGTTTTTAAGGTGCGTTTATAAAATCTGCTTAAACGTTCCAGTTTAACTAAGGCCTAGTCCTGGCTTATTCTAAACCTTGTCTGTGAAACCAGGCTTTAGATTTCTAAGTTAAGCTCTGTGCACCTCAAAGACTCTTTAAGTGTTCTCTATTGTTCGATTTTGCAGACTATACGAAATGAAAGCAGGTTAGTTTACTGACTGTGTTTATGCAACACATTGCAGCACATGACCTTCTTAAATTAGATAGGGTAGACAGAGTTGCTTTCCCATACTGTTAGAGATGGGCATGCTGACGTTCTTCTCATTTTTAGCTCTGGCTCAGCTAATGATCGTGTTCTTTCTAACACTACCCAGTGGACCTTTCTCAATTGTGTGAGACAAACAGCGACCAATGAGAAAAGCACTACGGGGCCCGGGGACACACATACTGATATAATTTCTCAGAGTGATTTCTTTGTGAAATGATCTTGGGTTATATGATGCTGTTAAAATGTTGTATTGCCTCATGAGAATCAAAAGGTCATTTAGCTGGTGCCAGTTCATATCTCTGCAATCTTTTCAAGGACTCAGCATGCAGTTTTTTATTCCTCTGTGATATTTGGTGATGCAGGTCAACACATATTAAGCCTTTTGTGTGTCTCTTAAGGTTTGGAAGTACATTGTGATACTGTTACCAATAGTTGTTTTAGCAAACTTGCGTTTGGTCTGGCACAATTGTTGTATTTAATGCCCAGATTTCACAATCCAAACAATTCCCAATGGATATTGGGTTGGATTGACTTTAAGGAGAACCAGTCGGCAGTCCACAAATAATCTATGCTGATAATGAGGGAAAATTGCTTCCAAATTTCGTGATATAAATTAAAATACAGTAAAACATGTTAAAGAAAGACATAAAAAGTTCTGAGGACATTTTCAAAGCTTTCTGAGAACTTCTGTGGTCTCGGGAAATTGATCATCAGTGTGAAGCTTATCTGGTCTTTTGAGCACGACTGGAAAATATTCTGCTAAATTCATCATCACTGATGATGGTGGTGTAAGGGTTTGGTATATGACCTCCTCATGAATGGTGGCGTACAGTCAGAACGTTATAAAAGAACCATTAATGGTGACGTGCGAGCCTTGGGCAAAATTGAAAGTGTTTCAAACAGAAGCGCTGTTTTGACGCAACTAAGGCGTTGTAGCAGCAATGAATATACATTCAGTAGAACATTGTGGTATGTCTGCCCGTGACGTTTCATTGGCAGTGTGAACACACATCTCTTTCACATTTGTTTCAATGGTGTATTTCACTGCTAAACTTGTTGCACGGCAGTGTTTGAGGGTGTGGTGATGGAAGATGGACAAAGAAGTACAGTAAATGTCCGAAATTAGCTGGTCTCAGTCCATGTTTTATCTTTCAGATCTGTTCACAACAGTGCTCTCGCTTGAATCCCTCTATTTACGAGCTTCTAGATAATTGGGTTTGAACTTTGAAGATAGGTAGTATAGCGAATGGGATTTCAGTGTATTACTGCATAGACATCTCACACTGATTTTCCATGTTCATTTTGAATGTTCAGACATTTTTATGGCCTTTTAAAACACGATTTATACATTCAGAAATGAATAAGACTTTGAGAAAATGCGAAAGATGTTTAATCTAGATATTAAACTGGCAAAGAGAAAGTCTTTCGCTAAATGTGAAAACACACTCCCTTCTTTAGTGGACTTGGATATCCTCCAAAAGCCTAGAGTTTTGTGATATTAAAGAGTGTGATGGATTGTAGGGTGATATAAGATCGGTTAAAGCACATAGAAGCTAAACCGTTTAGGGCCTTGTATGTCAGTAGCAATACTTTGTAATTGAAACGAATAGGTTACCAGTAAAGGATGATAAAATTGGTGTTATATGATCATATTTTCGTGACCTATAGTCAGAACTCTAGCAGCTGCATTTTGGACCAATCGTAGCTTGTTTACTGATGATGCGGTATAACCAGCTAGTAATGCATTACAGTAATCTAGTCCAGAGTTCATGAATGCATTAACTAGCTTTTCTGCATCAGAGACAGAACATTTTTATTTTTATTTTATATTATTAATTCTAATAGTATTACCAAGGTATATATATGTATATTGGGCCTGTTGTCAAATGCTCATTCGCCACAGATTGCAAAGCACATCTGCTTTTAACATTGATAATAATACGAAATGTTTGCGGAGCACCAAATCAGCATATTAGAAATATTTCTTTAGAATAATGTGACACTAAAAACTTAAGTAATGGCTGCTGAAAATTCAGATTTACCATCACATAACTAATATTTCACAATATTTCACTATTTTGGAACAAATAAATGCAGCCTTGGTGAGCACAGACCTTTCAATAACAAAAAAAATCGTACTGATCCCAGACTTTTGGTAGCGTACCGGCAGGTCATGGTCAAAAGGGATGTTCAGTGTGTCACAGATTTCCGTTTCATCCCCCGTAAGCAGTGAGGAATGTAGGCTATGCAGCCGGCTTCCTCTCCTGCACACATTACACATTACACACACACTGCCTGCTTGTGTTTTATATGACGTAATACAGTAGCCTTAATTCACTCTGTTTACAGTCAGTTGTTTTGAGTTTGCTTGCAGAGAGGCCTGGAATGGCCAGAGGAAGTTGTCTGTCCTTTGTTTATTTTCTTATTTTATTTATTTTAATTCAAGGCCAAACATGATGTGCTTGTCTGTCTAATCTGGTTATCTCAGTTGGTTGAACATAACAAAAATGTAAGAAAAATGTAGTCACCAAGCAGACTGACATCTCCTCCAGCTGCTGATATTCCTGTACAGTGCAGTGTGAGTCTGAAGTGATCGTTTACTCAGAGATGTTCGAGAATTGTTATTCAGCTCATGGCATGCCATGCAAACGTTTACAGGAAAAAAAAAAAATCTCCATCAATTTTCCAAGTCTTTTGAATCCACATGATAGCTTGAGGAGCAGACTGAAGTTGTTATTCATTGAAAAGCTGCATAAAGATACTTCAAAAATGTTTACTGAGGCATGAACCATATAAGCACAATATGAGTTCGACATGACGGTGTGTAAATAATAACAGACTTTAATTTGGAGGTAAACTAATCTCTGAAATGTCACCTCAAACCTGCTGTTGTAGTTAGTAGGATTTTCCAATGTTTTATTGCTAAGGGATTAAAATTTGTTTTACAAGAGATTACATTTAATCTCAATATATGATGTGTAATGCTGTTATATGAAGTCAACATGAACTCAAAATTGACTTGTAGTGTTTATCAATGATTTATTAGTGTACTTCTTGTGTCCTCCTAATAATCTTTGACAATATTTCCACAATCTTTCTATGATCCAATCAATTCCCAAATGGACAAATACCAAAAAAGTGTCGTCCTAATTTTTTTTTTTCTTGTTGAATAAGTTCGATACACATCACAATGTTGAAGAAAAGTCATTCACAATTTGTGGTTCATGCCAACTTTAAAAATGAATTGATTCCTCATCACATAATGTGATCTTGAAAATAGTAATGGCTATAATTAAAAATTCATGCACTGTAAAAATGAATATGCTTTATCTAATACAAAAAAATGTGGCAACAGATTACAAGCAATATTATTAAATAAATTTAACAAATTAGAATTCAAGCAATATTATTAAATAAATTTAACAAATTAGAATTCAAGCAATATTATTAAATAAATTTAACAAATTAGAATTCAAGCAATATTATTAAATAAATTTAACAAATTAGAATTGAGTAATAATTAATCAAATGAATTCCTTAAAAATTAACCATTTAAAATGAGTAAAACTCACAACAACCCCAAAAACTTAAAATTTAAGTCACCATTATGGTGATCGGTGTTTGTTTTAAAATGACGGTTTTCTCCTTCAGTGATTCTGCTTGTTAACATCAGGTGTCTTCAGTGTTATCAATATAAAATAAAGAGTTCTTAATTAATCTTTGACATCTGTCTGTTAGTGGGATATTTTTGTTAATTTTTTGGTGTAAACTTTACTCATTTTTACTTTTAAGGAATAATTTGATTAATTATTATATCACATGACCATATTACATGACGTGCTGTTTAATTTACCTTTTAGACATTTTTTTTATTCCTTGTCCTATTTGGCACCTGTTCCTCAGTGAAAGTAAGAAATTAAGACGAATATATGAAGAGTTCAGATGCAAAAGCCTCTAAGTGCCATTTGAAATTTTCTTCTAGAATGATCATTTTTATCAAGCTTGTATATTTAAGTTCAGTGATTTCACTTAAATGGCAATGGTAATTACCTATTAATTGTTATTTAAGTGAAATTACTGAACTTAAATATACAAGATTGATAAAAATCATCATTAAAGAAGAAAATTTCAAATGGCATTTAGTGGCTTTTGCATCTGAACTCTTCATATGTAAATAGATGCAAGTGTATGGCAACAACCCGGCCACCTGCTGACTGAGTGATGGAAATCCATGATCCAGTAACATAATACAGTTTTAATCTGGCTAAATAACCTCTCTAAGTAGACCTCTATTATGTTGATGTACTCTGTCAAGAGATGAAGCAAGACTGACAGGCACGGAGAGTGAGAGAGTCGAATTAGAAGGAACAAGACTGAAGATGTGCTGATAAGAGCTGTCATTGAAAATCTCATTTCTAACCTCTTATAAAGCTCTTTCAGATGATAGTCGAGTTTCATTCTCACATTATACTCTCCTGCTTAACCCTTTGCAGTATATCTTCTACTAGTTGCCTTTGGCTGTAAAGCCTTGTTGTTGTGGATGAATGGGCATTGGAAAGCACTCAAGCATCGGTATTAGAGAGCACATCAAGCGTTCAGCATCCCCTCGAGAAAACAGCTTTGTATGATTTTTCTTTTAAGCAAATTGAAGCACTGTTTTAGCCTCCAGGAGAGTTCACTTCCATATAATTTTGTATAAAAAGAGCATATTTGTGTCAGGAGGCGTTGATTTAATCTGTTCCTGGTGGAAATTCTCATTCATAGATCCAGATTCAATTGAAGCCATTCTTCTTTATGTACTGTTTATTGCCTTTTCTAAAAATAACGAAAGGTGCATCATGGGAGGAAGAACGCTCACTGACTGATTAACAATCGGCAAATGGAAAAACTCCTAAATTAGATTGTCATGAAATGTTCTGAAAACATTTGCGCGGCTTGTTCACATTTTGCCCTAAAAACACAATGTTATTAGGGGGAAATGAATTAGAAGATGTTATGACAACCATTATAAAGCACAATAGATTCAATGCTCTTATGATTGAAACTGTGATTAACTGTTTTTAATGGCCACCTGAAAGATGTAATAAATGTAATAGGTGTAATTTCCTACACACACACACACACACACACACACACACACACACACACACATTTAATTTCAGGTAAAGGAAATAACAGATTATTAGGAAAACTGACTTCTTTGTTAAATAAAACTGACAGGACGCTGAGTATTTAAAGCCTTGACTAATGGTATTTTATATATATATTAATATGTTAATATACATTATACAGTATATTGTTTTGAGGATATACATAATATGCACTAACCTCTGGTCTAGCAGTAATTTGTATGGATTTTCAACAAATACAGGCAAATACATGTTACAGGATTCTTAAGACAACTGTGAAAAACACTTGTTTTCACCTCCATGCCGAGGGACATTGTGTGTGTGTGTGTGTGTGTGTGTGTGTGTGTGTGTGTGTGTGTGTGTGTGTGTGTGTGTGTGTGTGAAAGTGAATGAGAGTGCAATAGAGAGTGTTATTCTTTGGTTGTTGTTTATATTATATTGTAGTGCTTAGGACAATGCTGAAATGATAGTTTGTCAAGGGAAATATTGTTTTCAAACTTTAGAATAGGTTCAGCGTACGTAAGTCACGTTCATTGTGTCCAAATCAGAATTAGGTCAAGACTCATTAATATTAGTATACATATAGGGTTAGTTCACCCAAAATCGGTGTAAAAAAAAAAAAAAAAAAAAAAAAATATATATATATATATATATATATATATATATATATATATATATATTTATATATATATATATATATATCCTGGCTCTTCCAAGCTTCATAATGGGAGTGAATGCCCCAAAAAAGCGCATCCATCCATCCATCATAAAAGTAATCCATACGACGGGTTTAATAAAGGCCTTCTGATGCAAAGTGAAGAAAAATATCCATATTTATAACTTTATGAACTATAATCACTGGCTTCCAGTAATGGCCGTACACGAGTTGAGATCTGGCAGAAGAGTGACATCTGACCTGACGACGCATGATGTATGATGTAGTAGCGTAAGCTTAGGTGAGAGTAGACCCCTCTCGTGGTTCAAACTAATAGGGCTGGACTACTTTCCCATCAAGTATATACTTTTAATATAAGCATTTGAATCAGGAGGCAGACACTCTTTTAGAGATCATGGTATGCTTATGCTAAGTGAGCTCACCAAAATTGGACAGTTGAAGACTGGAAAAATGTTGCCTGGTCTGATGAGTCTCGATTTCTGTTGAGACATTCAGATGGTGGAGTCAGAATGAGATCATGGATCCATCATGCCTTGTTACCACTGTGCAGGCTGGTGGTGTTGGTGTAATGGTGTTGGGGATGTTTTCTTGGCACACTTAAGGCTCCTTAGTGCCAATTGGGCATCGTTTGAATGCCATGGCCTACCTGAGCATTTGCTTCGAAACGAAGCAAATTGTAGATCTACATCTGGGGAGCGATATTTGTTTTTCTAGGATGGTATAGGGGAAGACTCAAAAATGGTATTAACCCCAGTGACAGGTAGGTTTAGGGACGGGGTTTGGGTACGTCATATATTTATATATACGAAGAGTTCAGATGCAAAAGCCTCTAAATGCCATTTGAAATTTTCTTCTTTAATGATGATTTTTATCAAACTTGTATATTTCACTTAAATGGCAATGATAATTACCTATTAATTGTTATTTAAGTGAAATTACTGAACTTAAATATACAAGCTTGATAAAAATCATCATTAAATAAGAAAATTTCGAATGGCATTTAGAGGCTTTTGCATCTGAACTCTTCATACAGTAATGTAACGTTAAGTCAACAGCGTTCATAAACACGCTGAAAAGCGATTATGCGTGTTGATAGCACGCCAAAAATGGAAATACGAATTGGCGTGTCATACATCAGAGGTCAATCTGGCCACGTAGAATTAAGGCAGTTCTGAAGGCGAAAGGGGGTCAAACACAGTATTAATATGGTGTTTCTAATAATCCTTTAGGTGAGTGTATAGTTGAATCTGAATGCTGTTAGAACATTTGTGTACAATGTGTATGGTAGACAGAATGCATGCATTATTTTGGAATATGCTGTACTGTAAATAAAATGTCATAAAATACAGAACGCATTCACGCTTTTTTCAACCCATTTTACTTTTGTAATATGACATTTCTGAGCGGATAGAGAAAATAAATGAAAAAGGTAGGGAATTGTTTGGATTGTAAAAAGTAGGTTTTGTATATCAGAAAGGAGACACAAACACAGCCCAAATAGCTATTTGGCTATTGGTTAACGTTGTCCATTATCCATGAAACATTTACAGATGAGGAAGCAGAAACTTGCATAAAGGAAATAAAATGGTCATTTTGATGTCATGTTGAGTGTCCGAATTCATTCGGAAAGTTAAGTGTACATACTTTTTGTCGACTTAACCCAGCTCTAACCTACAATTCAGTTATGATTGTCTTTCTAAACTGGCTCTGAGAGCTATTGGTGACAGCAGACTGCGCTGGCAGAATCGTGAAGGGTTTTTGATCAGTTGCTTGACGTCTCTGTGGAGCTTCACACACCACACCAATTCAAAAGCATGACTCATAAAGCTGCTAAAAACTTGCTTTACTTCTTAAAAAAGCAAGCAGGATTTAGCAGTGAGGACAGGTCAAGATATATCAAGATGCCTTTTGATGATATGCTTTGAGTCGGCGCTTTTTGCTGGGATATAATGCAATGTCATATGTCAAGAATGCTTTTTAGTTTGGCAATTTGATTGCAAAAGTTAAGCCCCCGCTACATGGGAAACGGGAAATTCAGGCTTTTTCGTTGTGCAATGGTTTTCAATTCTTTGACGTTTTGTCACTGGTAACATTGATGGAAAGGCGTACAAATAAACACTAGTGTTTGTGCCACACTGTGGGGGGTTTAACAGATAATGTGGATGTGTGAGTCTACAGCTCTGTCAATATTCCAGTCCAAGTAGCCTGAGACTGTTGCTAAAGGAGAACAAATGTCATTGATGGAGACTCTTGCTGATGGAAATTACACAATTATTGATGGTTGAGTTGAGGACAATAACCTGCCCAATCACGAGGAACATTTGGTGTTGCGTGCTTTTCTTTGCTCACAGTTTGAAAGACCCAAAGAGCAGCGTAAATGACTGTCTAAGACCTACTCAATAGAGAAATCAAAGGATTCAGACACTTAACAGCTGTACTTTGAGTCTGTTGCTATTTTAGGCCGTCTTGTCTTGCTTCATTAATTTCACAAGGCGTAAAAGACATTAGGCTTCAGCAGAGGTGCACTTCTGTTTTCGTGTCTCCCACAGGGAAGTTGTAAATGACCAGGATCACTTTACTGTATTGTTCCCTCAGAGTAGTTCACGTTCTGTAACCAGAGCCTGTTCTCGGACAGGCCAACTGGAGTCTGTTGCGAATTGGCCGCATGTTTTTCTATGTCTTCTTTACCTGCCTATAACCATTTTTTTTTTTTGAACTTTTCTTTTATTTCCTATTATCAAGTGCAGTCATACAGTATGTTACGAGTAAACATTTGATGATACAATAATGATGATACAGTAAAGTGTCATGGGCAAGTCTACAAATAGAGCATCAGACCATAGATATCTTCCATCCTAACAAGAATATAAGTGAGGGGAAAGATCCTTATCTCTGCAGTACCACATATACATTTTGGTAAATAGTACAGATTTTTTTTTTTCCCTTTCCTTCCTTTACAATACATATGACCATTGGTAGAAAAAAAAAAGATGAAATAAAACCAAGAAAAATAGCCTATAACCATTTTTAAAGGAGTAGTTCACCTTTAAAAGAACTTTTGCTGATAATTTACTTACCCCCATGTCATCCAAGATGTCCATGTCTTTCTTTCTTCAGTCGAAAAGAAATTAAGGTTTTTCCAGGATTTTCTCCATATAATGGACTTCATTGGGAACCAAACGGTTCAAGGTCTAAATGAGAGTTTCAGTGCAGCTTCAAAAGGGTTTAAACGATTCCAGACGATGAATAAAGGTCTCATCAAGCTAAACGATCTCTCATTTTTTAATAAATTAATAAACATTTAAGTTTTATAAGCACAAATGCTCGCCTTGCTCTGTTCTGTGATGAGCGTTTGTGATTCTCCTGTTCGAACTCGTTCATCAAAATGAACAAATCTTTTTTCGGGTCATGACTCGAAGGGTCCAGATAAGACCCTTATTCATCGTCTGGTGTCGTTTAAAGCCATTTGAAGCTCACGGTCAAGCTCAGGTCTCATTTGGTTCCCAATGAAGTCCATTATATGGAGAAAATCCTGGAAAACCCTTAATTTCTTTTCGACTGAAGAAAGAAAGACATGGACATCTTGGATGACATGGGGGTGAGTAAATTATCAGCAAAAGTTTTTTTAAAAGTGAACTGCTCCTTTAATTATTATTATTTTAACTGTTCACCGTTCTGTTCACAGTACCGCTGTGATTCTAGCGAACTTGCAGTTTATGTGAGCTCTCATCTGTCCATTTCAAAGACTAATTGAAACTGAAACCGTTGATTCATTCGCTCTATCACACGCTGGTCTCTCTCTGTCTCTCGCACATAGTTATATATATTTAGATGTAAAGATTCATTATGTCTCCACCTCTCGCTCTGCTCGAGGCCAGCAAGTTTTTAAGGCCGTAGTTGAACCGATCTTTCCTTTCCTTTTTTTTTTTTTTTTTGAACTTTATTGTGTATACACACAAAAGAAAAATACAAAGAAAATAAATAAAAATGAAAAAAAAGAACATTGTCCTGGGTCTGGGCTTCATACATTATTTACAGTCAACAACATAGACAATTTAAGGCATAGGCTTATGTCCTATTTCAAAAAGTCAATAACAGGACCCCATCTTCTTTCAAAAACTAAGGTTTTCAATTGTAGTTGTGCTGTCAACCGCTCCATTAAATAAACTTGTCTTATCTTTTGTATCCATTGCGTAACAGTGGGTGGCTCAGGTTTTAACCAACAGATTGTTATCATCTTCCTTGCCATCATTAAGAGGAGATGGAGAAGAAATGCTTGGTCTTGAGAGAAATTTTCTGGAAATATATCCAGTAAAAATGTTTAAGAGTCAAAAGAGATGTTCACTTTTAATAGATTTTCCAATGTCCTTCCAAAAGTTATGTATGATGGGGCAGTCCCAAAAATGTGAGTTTGATCACCAACCAAACCACAGTTCCTCCAACATTTATCATTCATAGTGCTCTTGGTGAGGAAGGATTTTAACGGGGTCCTGAAAAATCTAATCTTTGCCTTCCAATCAAACTCCCTCCAAATCTGACTACCCACACCCTTATGACATCCATAGCATATGTCATCCCAAACACTGTCTCGTCATCCAAGGAAACATTCAGCTCCAAGTCCCATTGTTGTTTTATGTGTTGTGTATTATCAATCAACAATTTTTGAACCGATCTTTCCGACCCAGAAGGTACTTTTCTGCAACGAAGTGGAACAATTCAAAAATGGATAAAGGTACTGGAAGTGTGTCGGTGGAAAAGGCGTAACAGAGCATCAGAAAGGGCCTTTGATTGGCACCTATTATACATTTTCCTGATATTTTGAAACAGCTTGCCAGGGAAAGCCTGACATGAAAGGGATATCATTAAAAATAATGAAATGCAAATTTTGTAGGATAATAAGACTTTACCTCGTAATGAGGCAACAGAGAGCGAAGAACAAGTTACGTGTGGAAAAACCATGCTGAGGTCTGCTGTGTTTGTACAAATTAGTCTTTACTCTTCAGTATTGACTTCTTTTTTTAAGCAAGTTTTATTAAGACAACATTCAAAGGTTGTCTAGATGAGATTAGCCACAAAATTGACTTTGATCCTGTCATACAGTGTATCCATTATTGTTTTCATTTTTTTACCTTATTTCTAAATATATATTCTTATGATTTGACACCGTAATATCGTGTCAAGCCACAGCGTATGTGAGAACTTCAATCGATTTTTGAATGAACTTTTATTGAACAGCAGGACTGAATCTGGCATAAACCCAAGTAGTGGAATCAGCTTTTAAAGGGATGCTCCACCGTTTTCATATCAGTCCCTCCAGAAAAACGCGATTATGTGATCGCTGAATTCAATGCAAAATCAGCCAAAGTCCGCATATTTATGCGGGGCCGCATTTTTTCAAATACGCCGCACTTTCGCCGCATAAATTGCCGATTTCCGTGCAAAATATGCGGGGTTTGCATGATTTCATAATCCTCGCATTTTCGTTGCAAAAAAGTCACATGTATCTTAGCAGAAAGTTGAAAAATGTTGCGTTTGCTTCACACAAGAGCAGCCATTTCCCCCTGTTTCCATGGGAACGTTATGAAGTGACGCAATTACGCGACGGGACAGCTCAGACAGACTCACGGAGGCGATCGACATCTCACAAATCGAACTCGTATAACTGTCTGTAACACGTTCTACCATCACGTCGTTACTTAATAAACAACATAAGATATAAGAAGTAGCATCAAACAGAAATTACCCGCACACATGGGGTGTTTGAGGCGCACATATAACACTGCAGAGAGTTCAACAGGAGCGCGCAGCTCTTAAAGGGGCCACACCTTATTTACACTCGTTACAGTCTGAAATAAAACAAGATGAGAAATTAAATATTCCCAGCGCTTTCTATGATGTAGTATGCTTGTTTATCAAAGTAAGGAATAAGAAATGACTCTTACATTAACAGGATGTTGGGGGAATCACTTTTTTTCTCTTTTTCATCAAACCGCAATTTTTGCAAGTTCCCTCAATTTTTGCAAATTCCTGCAATTTCATCGCATAAAATTGCATAAATATCCTGCATATTCCATTGCATTTTTAAAGAGAACGGGCCGCATAATCAATCAATTTTTGCCCACAACATTCACAAAAAAAAAACTCCACGTTTTTCTGGAAGGACTGTGAATACTGTTATGGTAAATGTTAAATATAAATCGCTAATTTTTTCACAAATTTTTGGAAATTACCACCACAAAATCAGTCAATTTGATCGCAAAAATCACACAAAAAAATCGTGAAATCCTGGAGGGACTGTCATATTAAACTATGTTATTCCCTTAACTAAAATGAGTTGATACAAACTTCTGTCGGCTCAATCGCTCTGGCGCACGAGACACTTTGATAGCACTTAACTAGCCCAGTTCATTCAATATGGGCCAAGCAGAGAAGCGACCAAACACCTCCACGTTTTCCCTTTTTAAATACAGTTACTCGAGTAAAGTAACTCGACCTAGGACGGTGACACAAAATAAAACATTGCGGCTTCATTTGTCTTTACATAATTTTACAACTTATTGATTATCTGTCCCCCTATTTAAAGGTGCCCTCTGGGATAAAAAATCAAATCATACACCATATTCCATACCAGGTGGGGGCAGTATACCTCCAGAAAAATACCTCCGTGGCCGCGCGCACTCATGTCTTCAAACAACACAGGCGAGTGCTAATATCCCTCGCGTATATTAATCAAATCAATTGGGTTGGAATTAATCAAATTAATCAAATCAAATCAAAAAGGTTGGAAGACCGCAATTTCACGTGGATCATTTGAAGATTTTCAGAGATTAGAGACTAAATTAACAACATCTCAATACTAAATTATAAAGGCCGTCTCATAGACAAGCCGGTGCATTTCGACGATATGGGAAAATTAAAGCCCAGGCTATTAAAGTTATTTTTAGTTTATGGTATTCGTTTTGTTCATGTTACATTTTTATCATTAGTTTGAATTCATTTGACAGACAGCATTCCCTGATGTGGACCTTTTCAGAGCTGCCAACTCTCACAAATTCACCGTGAGACACACAACTTTTCACACACTCTCACGCCACACATCCATTTTGTCATGCACAAAAAAGGACACGGAGACCGATCTCAGATTCTGTTCATTTTATTACGCAATTCAAACAATGCAGTTTTGGCGCTTGCAAATGTTAGACGACAGATCCCTAGCGCACGTGAACCGATCATCTCTACTAGCTAATGGTAAAAGAAAACAAACACTGTTGAAAGATACAGTATGTTACAACTTACCAAAATGTATTCCTCATGCATAATATCGACCAATCATTTTTTTTTAACTCATCCCTGAACTGAAATTTAGTAGTGGGCTGTATTTCCACACGACTGACATCAGGTTCAAGTACACACAAGCCGACGCGAGTTACTCGTCTATTGCAGTTTGGCTGGTGGTAATGTTGCCCGCCCGCATACCGCCTCCCATGGCCGGAACTGGCATTACGACACCTGCCGGGCCGGGGCTAGTAATTTAGCATGCTAATTTAGGTTTATATCTTGGCAGCACTATAACTTGTTAGTTTTTTAATGACATCATTGCACTTATTTCTTCTCATTTTTTGATGTGTGTCGCTCATTTTTTGGATATTTTTACCTCAATTATCCCATATGGCACCTTTAAGCTTGCTATTCAGCTCCAATAGACAAGACAGTCAGTGAGTTATGCCAAAGGAATTGGTAAGAAACTGGAGAGTTCCTGCTCTATAATGTATTGTTGTGAGCTAGAGCAAGACACTTGACCTACAATTGCTCCTGTGGTTGGTGTGCTACTGTAGAAGTCACTTTAGATGAAAGTGCGATTCAGTAGAAGTAGGTAGAGTGATCTGAGGTACTTCAATGGCTCAAAGGCTGGGTCGATGATGCCAGATTGCAAAGCCAATGGTCTTCAACTTCCTGTTAGTGTCTGTTTCTGTGCTGTGACTGTGTCATTTGTTGTTTACTTCAGCAGAAGAAGTACATTAGTCGAAAAATCAGGCGTGCGCTGGGAGGGACAAGATGTTTGAGTGGCTTTTTCTTCACACTTTCATCACATTAGAACGAACATAGGCTTAATAAGCTGTCAACAAGCTGCTGCCACTCACTGGGCCAACCCTTCTGAACGCCCTGGGAGGGGTGTGTGTGTGTGCGTGTGTTCGTCCTGCCATCCTCCGCTTGATGAAGGGTGAAATGGCTTAAGACAGAGTATTATTATTTCACTCTAACCATTTCCAAATAAAGCTGAATCATCTACTTTGCAAATGTTTTGATTTCAAGGCCATCCATCTCTGCAGGCTTGGAGCGAGTTTCACTGGCGGCTCTTCACACGCCCACTCGGAGAGAACAAGCTAGTCTATATATGTAACATCCATACGTGTGATCCCTTAATCTCTCAATGCCTGTAAAGCTATGTATTTCAAATCCTAAAACTCTGAATATATTATGGGTCCCCATAGGAGTTTCTTAAATAGTGGTTTTTGATTTATGAAGTAATGTCTGTGGTTATCATTAGTTGAAGAAAATTGCACAATTTTATTCTACAACATAAATTTATTCTGCAGTTACAGCAAAAAAGTGAGTTTTTGTGCTTATGTAAGGGCTTTGGGTTTGAAATGAACTTTTTAACCTGCCAGTCAATGTGGATGGTAGATGATGATGCAGTTTTAAAGCAATCTTTTGCCTTATTTGTTTATTGAAGAAACAAAGCAATGCTTGTTAAATATTTAGGTGTATTCTCTACATTTTGTGTGCTATGTAAGGGATAATTAACATACAGCTGATTGTTTTGGCAAAATAAACCCAGACAGGATGATCAGTCTTGTATATAATAGGATTATTTTTAATAATAACCGGCTGGATGCAAGTTATTCTAATTTTTGCATGGCTTGCTTGCCACATAAGTATATAAGTATTGTTGGGGAAAGTTACTTTTAAAAGTAATGCATTGCAATATTGTGTTACTACCTGAAATGTCAGCTATAGACAACATTGATTTGACAAAGTAACTGCCGTCCAAAATAACATTGGACCCCATTGACTTTCATTGTGTGGACAAAAACAGTTTTTAAGGTATTGCCATTTTTTTCGGTGAACAATATCTGTAAGTTGAGGCACACAGCTTTTTCAAAATGTACATGTGAGGTACATGTATTCATTAGTAAATTAATAATTGATTCAAGTAAACCGCAGACCTTATTTTATTCACTATCCCCTCCCCCCCCCCAAAATAAACACACACATGACCCAAAGGAACACATAGTGATTTAGCCCACCAGGTTGGCCTACAAATTGACGTCATGACTGAGTGTCTGTATTTGTGTGAACTGTGGCCTATCACGCTGGTCAAAGTGAGAAAGGCGTCTTGATGAGCCTTTTGAGAAATGCTGGAGGGTGGTTTCTTGCCTTCATTTGTATGAATCACAGTGTTGTCTGTTTATTATATAAAAGTCCAATTAAGAGGCAGCTTTGTATGCTTGTTTCAGTGTTTTAAATGTGCATGGCATGCTTATTTATTCCTTTTGCATCGATTGTTTTGTTGTCTATGGTGTATGCACTTGTTTGTCTTGAAATTAAATGAATTGTTTGGTCAGACTACAATCCATCAGTTACAGTTATCTCATAATATATTAAATGTCACTTGAGATATTGTGGCAGCGTCCTGTCTGATGTCTTTATTTACAGAGATTGCAAGAGCCAGCTGTATTATTTTTCAGCAAAAAGGGAAGTCATCTAATGTCAGTGCAAGATCTTATACAAGACCTGATGACTGCCTGCAAGATATCAGGTTGGATTTGTTAGCACATCCACCTCCTGTGCATTTGGCTCAGTGTGGATCGACTTTGCATATGATCTGCATTGATTTTGTCATTGTACAAAGATGCTCCGTGCAGGCATCTGAGCTACAATGAGTTCCTCTGGGAGTGAGAAATCAGTGCACAACATGCTAAAAGTAACAAAAATCAGCTATTACATTAACATAATACCAAATAATTCACAATAAAATTCTGTTTCCACAATTTCTTTCCTGAAGCAGATGCTGTAGCATCGCATGTTCAGTTAAGCTCACTGATATTATTTGACTAAGTTGAACCAGTAACCAATAAACCCAGAAAATAGGGGTGTAACGGTACACTGTTATATCGAGATATAAAAATGTGACTGTATAGTTGATGTAAACCATATGATATGCAATGTCCAAGCTTAGCGAAACATGACACACAAAGACAACAGGACATTCTGAGGATGCACACCAAGTTTAGTACAATTCTGCCAAAAGGGGGCGCTACAACTAAAAAACTATTATAACTTTGGAAAATTGGTATGCATCTTCTTCGGTGAACATCCTCACATATGCTGTAATATGACTTGGATACTTCAAATAACATAACCGCCAGCAGCCAATCAAATTTCAGTGGCTAAAAAAATCTGAATGCCCTACCATTACAAAAATGGATTTGTACGTTGTGTGAAAATTGATATACACTGAACAATATTATAAATGCAAAACTATGCAGGCCTTTTTTTCTCAATTATTGTTCACAAATCTGTCTAAATCTGTGTTAGTGAGCCGAGATAATCCATCCACCTCACAGGTGTGGCATTAGACAGCATGATTATTGCACAGGTGTGCCTTAGGCTGTCCACAAAAAAAGGTCACTCTAAAATGTGCAGTTCAAGGAAAAGTGCTCATTAACACCAATTTGTGAACAATATTTTAGAGAAATAGGCCTTTTGTGTACATAGAAAAAGTCTTAGATCTTTAAGTTCAGCTCATGAAAAAGGGGGGCTAAAACAAAAGTGTTGCGTTTATAATTTTGTTCAATGTATGTACCAAATTTTGTAAAAAAAAATGGTGGCGTTATAATAAGCAACTTTACATTTTAGCTAATAATTCTGTGACCGCGCGGGACCGAATCAGAATTCTTGCTTTAAGCCCTAACAAAACCTTAATTAAAAATACTGCTGCACATTTAAAATGAAGAGACAATTCAATGTCTTCTTCACCATAATATATATTATACAAATTCTATAAAGGGTAAAAACACTTATTTTTGTTGTGGTATGAATAATAAAGTACACAAGCATAAGGTCAGAGGGCAATACATTATTGGTATAAATAAATTATAAAATGGACTTTGCTTCAGATAAATAAAGGTATAAGCTGCAAAACTACATTATTTGAAATGGTCCTGTCCATGTGTTTTATCTGAATTTAAATGTTTAATATGAATCTACACATATTTTGATCAAACCCTATCTTTTCAAGATGGACTATAAAACCCACAACTTAAGATACGTTTCAGTTGAATCGCTAATCATTCACATGGGCCATTGGTGCTCGTACCCCGATGACTTCTGCTTGCGGCTATATTTGTTTATGTATTGATTTGCTTGTTTGCACGTCCATATAGCAGTCATTTGCTGATGTATAAGGTCATGTAGATCATCAGAGATTTTCTCCTCAGTCAAATCCAATCACAAGTGGGCTCAGGAGATGTGTTTGAGATGCACTTTAATATCCGCTGTAAATGTCAGTCGGTCTTGTGATCGGATTGTCCAAAGTGAATGTAAACGGAGCCTACAAGAATGTAACCACCCAGTACCATAGAAAACAGAGATTTTCAACGAAAGGACACTAGAAGCTGGACACATCAAATAAGATGGAATTGATAAACACTGATCACCATAATGGTGACTTAAATGTACGTTTAACTCATTTTAAATAGTTAACTTAACTTAAAGGAGAATCAATTAAGGAGAAAACCTAAAACAAACACTGATCACCATAATGGTGACTTAAATGTACGTTTTACTCATTTTAAATAGTTAACTTAACTTAAAGCAGAATCAATGAAGGAGAAAACCTAAAACAAACACTGATCACCATAATGGTGACTTAAATGTACGTTTTACTCATTTTAAATAGTTAACTTAACTTAAAACAGAATCAATGAAGGAGAAAACCTAAAACAAACACTGATCACCATAATGGTGACTTAAATGTACGTTTTACTCATTTTAAATAGTTAACTTAACTTAAAACAGAATCAATGAAGGAGAAAACCTAAAACAAACACTGATCACCATAATGGTGACTTAAATGTACGTTTTACTCATTTGAAATAGTTAACTTAACTTAAAACAGAATCAATGAAGGAGAAAACCTAAAACAAACACTGATCACCATAATGGTGACTTAAATGTACGTTTAACTCATTTTAATGGTTAACTTAACTTAAGGGAGAATCAATGAAGGAGAAAACCTAAAACAAACACCGATCACCATAATGGGGACTTAAATATAAGTTTACTCATTTTAAATGGTTAACTTAACTTAAAGGAATTATTTTGATTAATTATTACTAAATTCTAATTTGTTAAATTGAATTAATAATATTGCTTGTTTTTTTACTAGATAAAGCACATTCAATTTTAGAGTGTGACTGATCTGAATTTGACATTTCTTATTATTTGATTAGTTTACTTTCATGTAAGATGCTTTGTCTTACAGGTGCACCGACACAATGCAGATTGCACTCAGTCTCTCAGTTGTGTTTCCGTGAAAATGTGGGTAATGTTTACTGCTGAGCTCTGCCGAGGAAGCAAACGTCTCAGCTGGGTGCATCAACAAGAACGCTCCACTTTTTTGGCCTGTCACTCACAGTAAGCTCCTGTGACAGACCATGAATTGGTGTAAATAGACAAGTGCAGGAAAGCTCCTCAAGCTCAAACAGATAGAAAAACTCATCACGACTGTCCTAATGTAGCAAATGTTGGAAATGCCATTCAGTTTATCACTGCTGATGTCATTTTCACGGCCTCTGTAGTGACTGAGAAAATCGGTGCTGTGACAATTACATAATTCATTAAAACCGCGAGTGCGAATGTGTAGTTCTAGGTGTGCCACCCATATTAGTGCATTTTACTGTGAAATGCTCATAAAAGTATGAGAGACGGAGTGTTAATAAAAATACCAATTATAAAATGAATGCTTCCGTAATTATGAAAGCTGTGATTGCTGAAACTGGAAGTTCTGCAGTAGTTATCAAGATAATTTATTATCTTTAATTAAAAATATATTGTAGCCTTGTGCAAATATGTTCCACCACTCTAATAATTGTTTGTTATTTCTGCAGTCTGCTATAAGGCCTGAAATTCATCTCTGAAAATGGGGGACATTACCCCCTTATATGCCCCATGTAAAGGGGTTTTAAAGGGGATGCGAAATCAAATTTTTGACCTCATTATAAACAAAGCATTTATTTAATCAAGCCCCAAAAAACGTCTCTGTTTGATATTGCGGGATCTGTGACGTCACACAGGCAAATGCATTTGCATATGACTGCCTACAGAGCAAGACCTCGACGAATAGTTTTACATAGTCACACCATAGGCCCCGCCCACTGGTGTTCAGTCGCTTAACGCCTGACATTTGCCACACTGGATTCGAGCGTCACATCAATAATCCCAGATGACAGGATACTGATGCACGTTCAGTTTCTGACACTCCACACACTTGAGTCTGACGACGACAGGACAACTGGAAGAGTGAAAGAAAGTTTGATGCTTCCAGTTTAAATGGCACATTTGTGTCTACAGACTTCAGAAGGATCCCAGCGTCGGAAATAAGTGGATGGTTTATTTTAGTGGTGTCCCGGATCACATTGAAGGATTATGTTTGTTCGGAGCATTTTGTTTTGTTGAGACTTTTGCGGATGAAGCAGCCGACTTTATTGAATCTGACAGTAGCTGAATGACACTGTAAGCTGAATTATCTGTCATTTACTTTGTGTGTAAATTAGTCTTTTTGTGCAAAAAAATTTAAGTAAACTTCAAGGAACATATTAAAATAATTTCAAAAATCCTTGTCGTGACCCCTTTAATTCTAATTAAATAGAGTTTTAATTGCAATTATACATGCTAAATTGCAACTATTTTGTTATATTGTATAACAAATGCTATATAGTAAATAACTTTTTTTATTAGGACTACAACACTGATTAGTACGGAAGCCCTGAACCGCAATGGGGAAAAAAAATCTAGCGTTTCGAGATTAGTCAACGTTTTGAGATTAAACTCGAAACGGCTACGAGATTAAAGTCGAAACGGCTACGAGATTAAACTTGAAACGGCTGCGAGATTAAAGTCGAAACGTTTCGAGATTAGTCAACGTTTTGAGATTAAACTCGAAACGGCTACGAGATTAAACTCGAAACGGCTACGAGATTAAAGTCGAAACGGCTACGAGATTAAAGTCGAAACGGCTACGAGATTAAACTCGAAACGGCTACGAGATTAAAGTCGAAACGGCTACGAGATTCAAGTCGAAACGGCAACGAGATTAAACTCGAAACGGCTGCGAGATTAAAGTCGAAACGTTTCGAGATTAAAGTCGAAACGGCTACGAGATTAAACTCGAAACGGCTTCGAGATTAAAGTTGAAACATTTCGAGATTAAAGTCGAAACGTTTCGAGATTAAAGCCGAAATGTTTCGAGATTAAAGCCGGAACGTTTCGAGATTAAAGTCGAAACGGCTACGAGATTAAAGTCGAAACGGCTACGAGATTAAAGTCGAAACGGCTGGGAGATTTAAGTCGAAACGGCTACGAGTATACAGTCTTCAGTATAAGCTGACTGCTCCTGCAACTCCACCAAATTACTTATTTTTGCTCAGTTTATTTTTTTTGTTGTTGAAAAACCGAAGTGTTTTTTTCCTTCTCGGTGAGCACATATTCTCCTATCTTACTATTTAAGTATTGTTTTCTCGCATACATTTTTCCACAAGTGTTCTGTCTCCTTCCTCTTATTCTCTCTCTACTAACATTTATGTTGTTGTTCTTGGCAGATATTTCCTTACAAAACTGACCCTTAAAATGAGTACAACAGATATTTAAATCCACAATTCTCTGTAATCTTAAAAATAGCTGGCAACAGATATAATCCTGAAAAAGAAAGGAGATCTCGCCGCTGAATCAGTTATCGGTATAATCATTCATTATATATTAAGTATGAATATGTACATAAACATGGAGTCAAGCAAACCATAACAAACAAAACCACAAGTGACTGATGCACAGATAATACTTGTAATGTACATCCCATATGGATGTGTGGAGAGAAATGGAGATGTGACAGGTGTGTTGTGAAGAAGTGTTTTAATGAGGTCTCTTCAGCAGCTGCACTGCAACATTTACTGCTCTGCAAGCCGAGACACGCTTGTATAAACATGTGCCTTTTGTATGTCAAATTAATATATACAGTGAAAACCATTAGTTGATAAATGTCCACAACTTACAGCATTGTAAACTGAGCACCTCGTTAGTTATTTTAATCCACTTGTATAGTTTTGACCACAATGTTTATTTTCATTTCATCCAGCAGTCTATCTTTAACATCCGTTTGTTTGAATGTGGAAGAAATCTTCTGCTTTACAGAGAGAAATCCAGTTTTGTTAGTAGTAGCCATACAAGGAGCTCTTCAGTGAACTGAAGGCCTAAAAAAAAAATTATTTTCAGGAGTTCAAAGCAGCTTCCAAAAGTGACCTTTCCGGGAAAAGTTTGCTCCACCATTGGTCCGCGGTGTGCTTTTGGGCCGGTTGCGTAAGTTCCAGCCTAGGTTTGACGTAAATGAGCACTAAATTACAACTTGGACTGCTAAATATTTTTGCGTCGCATCATTAAACTTAGTTGAAGCGTAACTCTACACAAACTGAATATTTTTGGGAAGCCTCTGAACAGGAGTAATAGTTGTAATAAACTACAGCAGACTGACTGAACTGCACCAAAAGCTCTTATTTTACCCGACAGACTTCAGTTCTTTGGACCAGTGTGATAATGCTTACATTTACACTCACTTAAGAGTTAAGAGAGAGAATAAGTTAATTTGTTAGCGGTGTTGTGCATGTAAAAGAAAATCAGTCATAATAAATAAATGTAATTTTTTTTTTGTATCAGTATTTATTTATTGATCCTTATTAATTCAAAATACAGTATTATTTGCGTATAATTAAAACATTACGAAGGATAAACTGAAATTCACAGCTTTTTAACAACCTCTTCTCACTTATCTGAAGCCTGCTCTTGGATCATTGAAGGTTATTGTAATTTTATGTGACTACGCATTACTTAACGGAGAGCTTACGACCTATAGCTATGTTAGCCTTAAAGAGGTGGTTGATTATGATTTCACTTTAGTTAGTTAGATTTCTAACTTTAGTTAGTGTGTAATGTTGCTGTTGGAGCATAAACATGTTGCATTCTACATGTTGTCACTTCTTAATCTCTCAATTTTTGTCTGACTCTGGTTTAAACATAAAAGGCAGAACAGTTTGTGATATTTTAGCGTGTGTCTGCGTGAGGTCATCGGAGCTGCTAACACACAAGCTCTTGAAGCTCCGCCCACTGTGTCGGGAGCTGCAGCTCTTTTGCATTTAAAGGGACAGACACAAAAACGGTACATTTTTGCTCCACCTCAAAACGTGACAACTTTAACATGCTAGATAAAAATATCTGCAGGTTTGTAATCAGTTACAAATATATTGGGCCAAGATATTTTCTGAAATGAGTAATATCTTCAATATGGAGTTGGCATTGGATCCTTTATTTTTGATACTGGGTCTGCCTGAGAAAGCTTTGATTCTTTCAAAAGAAAAAAGGTTGTATAATCTTCTTACTTTTTAAAGTTGAAAATGTTCAATCAACCAATAAATCAATATAAATAATAATATCTGCAGGGTATTTTGAGTTAAAAATTGGGGACATAAGAAATTTATTTTACGTCTTGTGAAAAGGGCATTATACCATCCCTTTAAGAACAAGTAGTGCAATAAACAAGTGGCATAAACTACAGAGTTAGTTACAAGCTAACTAGTAGTTATAAAGCCTCTAATGTGGACTTTACGTTCCAGTTCAAGTAAGAACTTGCGAATGACTGGTGCAACCCCACCTTGGTCGGTATCTACGTCGCTATGATCAGATGCTTTCTTAATTGCTGTTGTTTTCTCACCACTGTCATTTTGTTGCATGTTTATTTTGTTATTGAAGGGAAACTCACAGCACATATTTACATATCATCTAATTGTTCACTAACAGTTATACAGAATTTCTTTTTACCCCTAAGTGGAGAACAAAAAAGAACCAAATTATTAAATTGGGCCACGTTCTAATAATTATTTACCTTGTTTAAGTAAAATCAAAACGAGGGAATGAATTTGTTCAACATGGCCACACAAATTACTAAAATGAGGGAACGTATTCTTTAAATTGTGTCCACGGTATATATATTTTTGTCCACATGTCATGAGCGGGGCTCCAGAGATGTAAATGAACTGAAAAGCTCATCGGTTTGACTTTTGTGTGTTACCGGGTACTTCTGTGCTGGCTTGTGCTCGTCCAGCTGGTTAGCTTTAGGAGGAGATTCCTTGCTTTCGGAGATTTGTTTTTGTCATGTTGTCACAGGCTGTCAATTAGAGGCCTGTTCCTTTTAGCCTGCAGCTTATTTGCCCTTTTCCCACACACACCCTGCCTTTGTCAAGAGGATGACACGATGCCAGCAATTATTGTAGCAACCCAATGGTCTCTGGGTGTCATCTGATGATGGTTCTCAACTGGATTTGCTTCCAGAACCAGGTTTTACATTGAATGAGCAGAGGCATATGGAAAAAAGTATGAAAATATATTTGTGGTTCCAGACTACTGACTCTTGCATTTTAGCGCATGCACTTCAAGAAAACCAATGGAAACCCCCCAGAGAAAATACAAATATTTACAGATGACTGTATATACCAAACATAATGCTGAAAATAATCTCGTATGGTCCATTTATGTTAAAAATGTGCATAAAAATATACAGATAGGTTTGGGTCACATATAAGGTCATATTTGATTCTGGATAACCCCCGATAAATGGGAGTATCTGCCGTATTACCAAAGTTAAAGAGGAATTTCTACCACAATACCATTAAGTTTAATTGCGAGGCAGCACGTTGCCAAATTTGTTAAAATCACACGTTAAAATTGTATTGCTAGGTCGTATCACAGCGAAGGATGAATTTGTACTGAAATGCCATTTAGTTTTATTTTTTGTACACTTTTTTTTTTTTACTTAAAAAACTAAAGTAAAAACAAAATTGTCATGCTTTAGAATCCACTAAACAAATAGGCACTAATAAAAAAATATATTAGAAAATATATTTATTAAAAAAAATATATATATATATATATATATATATATATGAAGAGTTCAGATGCAAAAGCCTCTAATTGCCATTTGAAATTTTCCTCTTTAATGATGATTTTTATCAAACTTGTATATTTAAGTTCAGTAATTTCACTTAAATGGCAATGATAATTACCTATTAATTGTTATTTAAGTGAAATTACTGAACTTAAATATACAAGTTTGATAAAAATCATCATTAAAGAAGAAAATTTCAAATGGCATTTAGAGGCTTTTGCATCTGAACTCTTCATATATATATATATATATATATATATATATATATATATATAAATTATATATTATATAAGAAATGTAATTTGTGCCAAAATTCACTCCTAATTTTTTTGGTCGTCACTGGGGATAAATGTGTTGTTGTTTTTTTCTTCCAGAAAGTGTGTTAGCGCCGACTATGGCCTTAGTCTAAAATCAGCTGTAATGTTTCAGCTGTAATGTTAATGCAGAACATGATCTCACTGAGCTATGCGAGAGATGCATTTGCGAGACTGAACACCCAAATCCGAGGCACGAGTCGACTATGTGTGACAGATGCTTTCAGGAAATAAAAGCATCATGCTTTGTCCCAGTGTTTAGGACTAATGGACCAGCAACCGTACATCGGGTTGTAGCTGATTGTTAAAATGCACAAATTTCGATTATATTGTCTATAAAATGCATTTAGACTGCTTTCATAAAATACTTTTTAATTACGATGTTGTCGTGGGTGACGAATGCCATTCAGCCTCTGCGCAGTCTTTATTTGCGGTGTCTACTTATTAAGAGCTCTGGTTCTGGTTCTGATTATAATTGAATGCAAAGTCAATAAGCCACAGATAGGGAAGAGCACACTTGAAAATGATTAATGGCTTTTCTAACAAAGGTTGCCTTGCTAATCTCAGATCTAATAAATTAATTATGCATTCATTTTTCAGCTAGGTTTTATATTTCATATACAGGTTTTTATTATTTAATTTATTTATGTATTTATTTTCAATAATATTGTTTTGCATCCCTAGCAGTGATGTATTAAAGTGTCGCCGATTTTCATCCCGCTTTGAAAAAAGGGTTCCTCTGGGTTCTATATAGAACCCTAGGGTTCCATACTTGGCCAATAGAACTTTTTACCAAAAAAAAAATGGTTCTATATAGATCCATATATGAAGCGGGGGATGGAACCATTTGTTGTTCTAAATAGAACCATTTCTTGTAAGAGTGTATTGTAACAATGTTGGTGGTATAATTAAATGAACAATGTTGACTCGTACTCCTTGTTACCGAGAGAGAGTCTGCCCTGCCGGATGACTTGACAGCTCCAGAGCTTTCGTGAAAACTACAGATTATTCTTCAGAATTTTTGTGTCCCCGCCCACAGACGGTCGGATCGACAGAGGGTTATTAACAGAACAGTAAGATTATTGAAAATTGTATTGTGTCTACTCTTTAAACAGCATTATGGTAAAAAAGATTGTTAGTTTCTAAACGTTTTAAATGTTTTATGTTGCACCAGAGGGCTAATTAATGTTAATGATAATTGCTTTCTTGTTTCATTCGTTCGGCTTAACTGGAAGTTCTAATATTAAGTAAAATAAATTATTTATACCTAGAGTTATCCTAGATTATTGATGAAGTTGTCCATGATGTGGTTGAAGTTATGATGATTATCCTCATTCTCATATTCAAAACATGTACAATATCCACAACACACTGATGCTGAGGAGAAATGCTTTGGCAGACTTTTATCCTGCAGCTAAATGTCTTTCATTCACTCTCACAAGCACACACTTGCCCAGTTTTTCCTGCAGTTGAAGTGTTTAGCAAGTGTATTAATCTTTAATTCCTCTATATACTCACCACCTAATGCTGAAGTCTTCCCGGAGTGTCTGGATGATTTTTGAAATGGACAATGAAGCCTTTGCTTCATCTTTCCATCAGTCATTAGCTTTAGAATTTTATATACAGTAGCCACACTTTAAAAATTCAGCATCACATGGAGCCTTTAACCCGACAAAGCCAGACGATAAAACTCGCACACCGCCGCGAGATCCTTAACATGCGGCAAAGGCTTGAATTGACCGCCTGAAGAATAACAATGGGGTGAGTTGTCGAGACGAACAGAGCCTTGTCACAGAATATATACTTTCGATAATGAGGGAGGGTGCCAAATGTGTAATCTGAGGGGTTGCTAGGCAACTGCATCAGCATCACTCCGGCAGCCTCATGTCAAGAAACGCATTGTAACGACGCAATGGCATCGCCTGGCTCGTTTATGTGATTTGCTGTGCGTTGATTGAAGGCAGCATGACCCATTGCTTTCCTCTTATCTGTGATGGTAAATTCACACACAGGCTGAACCGCTCCGTATAAAGCAATTAATCCATTCATTGTTTTCCTGTGATGATCAGCTGATGTGGGTTTTTTAAATGCAGATGCCAATATTTTTGCTTGATAATACGCAAAGCTTTGTTTTTTGTGTTTGTTCAATGAACCATTAAGAACTATTGCACATGCAACACTCTTCTGTGTAACATGATCCTGCATAAATCATTCAACATTTTTGAAAACAGTTGCCGCTTTATTTTTGTGGAACCATTTTTTTAAAATTCAAATAAACTTGAATAGAATCTTGAATAGAAAATGATTGGGGAAATTTTTTTTTTTTTAATTAATTTAATTTTTCTTAAAAAAAGTGACCCCAAACTTGGTCATATATATATATATATATATATATATATATAATTAATATTTAAGTTATTTACTGTATATTGTACATTCTGTGTGTGTACAGTTTTAAACAGTGCAGTTGAAATGGATACATTTTATTATTAATTATTATATTATTCATAACTTTATAATTCACAGCATTTAAATTCCATGTTATATTTTTAATTAGTAGCCTATATATCTGTGATTGATTAAGTTTCATCTGTTTCATCAGTCTTGGACTAAGTGACCAAAAATGATTGCAATGTGTTGCAGGGACTGATTTATTCATCAATGCATTCCATTTTTTATTTACTGGTCTGACATCTTCATTAGTACTGAAATGAATACGGCTTTGCTTTGTTATGTGCTTCTACATCTTGCTGTCTGAAGAGCACACTGTTGATGACTGTCCTTTTAAAATCCACCCCTGTTTTTGCTCTTGCAGCTTCCTGAACACCTTCAGGCTCAGAAGTGCTGAAGCCTCAGACACATTTCACCCGCTTCCTAATCAATTGTGACGCCAAACTCCTCTCTCCCTCTGCTGAGGGAGCAATTGCCGCCTGTACCCCTGCTGTCCACTACACGAGAGCAGGTGACTGGAGTACAGTACACACACTTTATTCTCACAAGTCACCTGAGATATAATGTTCCTGCAGACCAAGCAGTGGATGTCCACTCAAATGTCCTTTTCATGTCCTACATCACTGGGGAACAAACCTATTTGAAGACCTTGCATATCACAAATGTGAAAAGTAATGTTCAAATAACAGGAAATTACATGTAGAAGACGTTAGAAATAATCGAAAATGCAGTGTGCCCTTATGTCAGGATGTTCATATCCATGTTTTGGTGTCTTTTTACTGCCTTTTTGAGAGCAAAATATAATTTTTTCCCTTGAGTAATCCTTTGCCTCATAGAGGTACACTGTCACTATCATACCCACAAAATTAATTACATGATTAATCAAATTTGACTGAGAAATTACCCCCAAAAGTAATTTTAAATTGTAATAATATTTCACAATAGTACTATTAAAAAATATTTTAACATGTAATTTTTTTTTACTGTGATCGTGTGGAAGCAATTTAATGTTCTATATATGTGCATTTTCTTATTCATATATGCATACACTCTAAACAACGCTGGGTTGATTTAACCCACATTTGGGTCAAATATGGACAAACCCAAATGTTGGGTTAAAATTTTAAACCCAACTTCAACTTTCACTTTCAACTGCAATTTTTTATTACATTTTTAACCCAACATTTGGGGTTGTCCATATATTTGACCCAAATTTGGGTTGAAACAACCCACCATTTTTTAGAGTGTAGTAATTAGATTAAGGTAGTAAAATACACGAGGTCTACAGATGTGGAGTCCCATGATTCTCTGCTACATTGATGGAACAAAGAACTATTAAAGGAGTAGTTCACTGTTTAAAAAAAAAAAAAACTTTTGCTGATAATTTACTCATCCCCATGTTATCCTAGATGTCCACGTCTTTTTTCCTTCAGTCGAAAAGAAATTAAGGTTTTTGATGAAAACATTCCAGGATTTCCTCCATACAATGGACTTCATTGAGTACCAAACATTTTAAGGTCCAAATGAGAGTTTCAGTGCAGCTTCAATGGGCTTTAAACGACACCAGATGATGAATAAGGGTCATATCTAGGACCCTTTGTGTCATGACTCGAAAAAAGATTTGTTCATTTTGATGAACGAATTTGAGACGAACGCTCATCACAGAACAGAGCAAGGCGAGCATTTGTGCTCATAAAACTTAAACTTTTTTATTTATTTATTAAATGACCGATCGTTTCGCTTGATAAGACCCTTATTCATCGTCTGGTGTCGTTTAAAGCCCTTTGAAGCTACACTGAAACTCTCATTTGGACCTTGAACTATTTGGTTCCCATTGAAGTCCATTATATGGAGAAAATCCTGGAATGTTTTCATCAAAAACCTTAATTTCTTTTCGACTGAAGAAAGAAAGACACGGAAATCTTGGATGACATGGGGGTGAGTAAATTATCAGCAATTTTGTTTTTTTAAAAGTGAACTACTCCTTTAACCCTTATCAGTGTATGTACAGTGTGTGTGTATGACCTTGTAAACGTGACTTGACAAAACGTAATGTAGGACTTGAGAAAACGTATAACTGAGACAAAGGGCCTTTTACACATTAGTAGTAGGATGCAACAATGTGTTTGTTATGGGACATGTTGTTCATGATGGCATAGAGGGAGTGAACTATGAGGAAGAAAGCATGCCTTCCCTTCTTGGTGACACTCTGCAGCCATTCTGTATGACTATATGACTGCTGGCCTTTTCTTACGAGAAATTAAATAACCTCTAAAGACAATTAATCATGCTTGTCTCTTATTGAGTAATGTAAAATTGTTTGCCACCACAATAGCAAAGCAAATTTTTCAGCAGCAATTACTCCAGTCCATAATCCTTCAAAAATCATTCTAATATGCTGGTTTGATGCTGTGCCCAGTTTGACTGCAAATGTGCCACAGGAACCGAGGATCTTGTCAAGACTTGTTCCACCTCATGTGGTGGTGTTTTACTTCCTTTTTGAGAGCAAAACTTAATTCATTCTCTTGAGTAATCCATTGCCTCATATATGGTTCACTGGTATGTCAGGACAGCCTGGTGCGCAAGAGGATTGCGCATAGTAAAGATCTTGTCTTGTTAGAAGAAGAACGAGAACACCATTCCCAGTGCAAACGAGTACACGCATGAGCATGAAGTGGCAGATCAGATCTCATCTTGTTCTCTCCCTCCTCTGTAGACTTCTGGAATGGCTTCTAAACCTCATCCGCCTCTGATGAAGAAACACAGTCAGACCGATCTGGTGAGCCGACTCAAGACTCGCAAGATCCTCGGGGTCGGTGGAGAGGATGATGATGGAGAGGTGCACAGGTCAAAGGTCAGTATTTATATATCATGTCCTTGTACATTTCCTTACCCAAGTTCCATGACTTAAACATAGACATGCATGTTAATATTTTGCATTCTGTTGTTGCAGTGAAAACGTATGTTCATATTGTCTGTGTGCGATTAGAAGCAGTACAAAACACAGCAATGCGATCTGCTTGGAATAGGTGCATTAATAGTAGGGCTGGGTAATAAATATCGATTTCTCGATATTAATCCATTCTCATTTTTATGAACCAATATCGATTCTTAAATCTCAAGAATCGATTAGTCATCCTGTTTCATTTGAATGAATGGATCATTGCATCGCGGCTGCACGCATCCAAAAAATCGTAATAATCTTTGTCCTTTGTTACTATTGATATGAAACAAAGTCTCAATTTTCAAATTACGTCCATTTTCTTTAGAAATTCAAAAACATAAATAGTGTTTTGGCGCTGTGGCGTGAGATCGCTCTGGCGGAGCTCAAGAAAAGCAGCAGCGCTGATCTCTCTTCCGGGTTAATAATACCAGTCACAGCGCGAAATAAACATGAATGAGCATCTGAAAGTGTGTTAAAGATAGAGTACAACTTATCATGTCACATTGATTCGCTCAATCAGCGTTTCAACCGTGGAAAGACGTCAGTTAAACAGCTTGTAATCAATGTCATGTATCGTCATATTTACCTCAGAAAACCCACATAAACTCGTTAGTCAGCTAGAAAAAAATAACTCTAGAAAGGAGCATTTTGCTAAATATATACACCATATTACATATGCATTATAATCTTAATGTTCTTCAATATTTAATGCATATTTGAATAAATCTGGCAAGTTTTTATGACAGCCACCATTTAAATGTTTATTTAATATAATCTTCTTATTATAAAAATAAATACAAGTGTTATTTAAGTGTTTGTATAGCTACAAAACAGTTAATTATTACCCTCATATTAGGCTAATGATGCCTAGTAGGATACAACTAGCCTCCCATAGTTTACAGCATTACTTAAGAGATTTGATTTCCTTGAGAAAATGTGCCATTTATTGTAACTGATATCAAAAATAATCAATATTGAATCGAATCGAATCAAAATCGAAATTGAATCAAATTGTGAAATTTTTGTCAATACCCAGCACTAACTAATAGGCTCATTTTGTCTCAAATTTGCCTGCTTCTTTTTGAGTAGTGTGGTACCATTAGTCGGGTTTTAGTATTAGTATTAGTATTTTTTTTTTTTTACCTGCAATGTTTGATGCGCATAACAGCAATGGCAACTTAGCCACTTTTTAATGCAATGGAAGTAGATTTAAATATAATGCTGCAATCAACATTTTCATGATTAGCTTTCATTTTCGTCTTGGCAGCTGTAATAGTTAAAAGGTACTTAAAGTTTTCAAAAGAGTGTACTACTTATTTCATATGCAAAGTTACCCAATCACAGCAATGGGCTTATATTTTAAACAGAGTGTTCAAATCAAAGGGATAAAAATGGCATAAAATTGCTTTTATTTCTAAATGATAACAGTTTTTAATGCAAAAATACCTCAGGAAACATTACAAAATAAAAAAAATGCCGTTTATGAACCCCTTTAAAGGGGTCAAGACATAAGAAATCATATTTTCCTTGATCTTTTGACATATAAGACACCATTGTTTCATAGCTTAAAAATTCCTCGTGTTAGGAACAGGTGTTCCTAATAATCCTTTAAATTAGTGTATACTGTATATAGACACAGTGCTCATGTTCACAAATATGCTCCTTGATGCTTATACCCAATCCTGAGCCGGCAGTCCTCGCTCATAAGAATTGTTTATCGGGTTTGCAAGAGAGGAAGATGGACCTATTCACAACTAAAAATACATGAAGGAAGCACTCCTTTTTCATTTTCACTCATCCTTACGCTGTACACCCACAGGAAAGTGATACGGTGAAACGGCTGTTGTTTCCTCCATGAGCAGGAGGTTTGAGTTTCCTGTATATGGAGTGAATGGTCTTGGTTTTGCGAGACGTTGGAGTTCCTCAGAGCTGTGGTATGGGGCCTGTCCCGCACTTCCCCTTTCAGCACATCTGATTCAGCTCTGTGGTGTTTTCACTAATATAGGGCCTTTTGTAGGATTTAACAGAGCCATTCAGCAGTATTAAACACTATGGCTATTCAGTATAATTTGAAAAGACTGATGGAATTATATGATTTAGGCATCTAACAAGCTCCCATTTGCAGAGATTGCAATAAAGGGTCTTCTGGTTTGCACAACTGGGTCCAGTGTTTTAGGAGGAGACTCGTCAGAACAAGCTACTCATGATTTAAATTAAACTTCAGTCAAAGGTATCCTTGTGAAAAAAAAGTACTTAACTTCTTTGAAGCTGCAAGTGAGCAGATAGGCAGTATATATTAATCAGAGCTTATTTCTCTGACTCCACAATAAGAATTAGAATAGAATTAGAATTAGAATAAATCTTTATTGTCCACCAGGGTGGACACTTTTCTTTGGCTCACCAAACATACAAGACAGATAAACATACAGACAACGTCTTGAACATAGTAAAGTAAATATATATAGATTTTTTTTTTTTTTTAAAGAAAATTTTTTAAATATCATTATGAAAACAAATACTTCATTAGTAATAATAGGAATTTAAATGAATGAATTTTGACTCAGGGTAACAGCATTTACATGAAATGGGAATCTTTTGCAACATTATAAATGTCTTTACTCTCCCCTTTGATCAATTTAATGCATCATTGTTGCAAAGTATTAATTTCTTTTTAAAAAATCTCCCAACTTTAACCAAAAATTAACATTAACCAAAAATGTTGTCGCTATTTACTCACCTTCATGTTGTTTCAAATTGTATGATTAAAGAAGATATTCTGAAGAACCTTTTTTGCCCATACAATGGAATAAATGTACGTCTGTAAGTCATACAGGTTAGGAATGACGTGGATGGATGAATTATGGCAAAAGTTTCAGTTTTGGGTGAACTACTGTATCCCTTTAATGGAGACTTTGCATTGTTGTAAAGGTGCATTTACACCGCTGTTTGTTGGAGATTAGATTGCAGGTCACTGTGGGTCACATCCTTTAGTTTAAATGACAGATTTACTGTAAAATTTCTGTTGCTTTCCTTTCCCTGTATTGCACATTTTGTCCTTCACGAATGTGCCGTTGATGAAGGATGAAGGAGCAGGCGGTCACACAGAGCAGATTAAAAACAGCATTGTTTATTTCTTCCTGTTCCTGCCTTCCCTCTGGCCTGTGCCACACTATCCTGCATGATTATTCCTGCTAAATGAGTCTCCCGCTCATGATTGAGGTCTGCTTCCTGGTGTAGGGTCTGTTCCTGTGAAAACCACGCATGCTAGAATGACTGTACAGATGCATGATTCAGTAATGTCACAGAAGCCAGAGGCCAAACCCCCATGCAAACAGATGCACATGTCAGAACACATGCACAATCACATGACACGCACCGAGTGAAGCTCTGTTTTTATTTGTGCATGGCCTTTTGGTGTAAATGGCCCGTGAAGTATCCAAATGGAAGTTGCATTTGTATCAGCAGTTGTTTTGACAGTGTAAAGATGTGGTAATAAACCCACTGATCCCTCCATATCCTTTTTACAATGTTTGATATGCTCAAAAGAACAATATACTGAATGTTTATATATCTTCCACACAAGTCGACCTGGGCTTTGGTTAATCACTCTCATTGCAACGCCTGGCTTTTACTCTGACCTGCAGTAGCCTCTCATTAGGATGTTGATACTCGCTGAGAATTTGTTGCAGAGGCCAAAGCGGTCAGAAAATGGAAAATATTTGTGCCGTTGTAGAGCTCAGAAAGGTCTCGGCTGCCCGAACTGCTTGAATAAGATGGCCATCACAGAACCAACCACCAGATCAAATGCAATTTGCGGTTTTGGGAAAGCACTAAAATCTTGCTGGGAATCTTAATGAAATATCTCAGCTCTAAAATTTTTAAAAGTTTTGGGAAAGCACTGAAATCTTGCTGTGAATCTTAATGAAATATCACAGCTCTAAAATTAAAGCCGGATTGGATTTAAATTTAATCTAGTCTTATGATCATTACAGTTGTACACCTCTGACTTGGAAGCAGAAGTGATGTAACTTCTTTGTAATCATTGTAAATTGCATTTTATGCAATTTATTTTGGTGAGCTCATCAACAATAACACCATGCACTAAAATAAAGTACAATAAACGCATATAAATACAAAGAATGAGAAAAACACACATGCACACTATCCCATTGAAATACAGATGCATAAATACCAGCAGAATTAAGAGCATGAACAATACTACAATAAGTGCTGCTAAAAAAAAAAAACTAAAAAAAAAAAAACGTGAAATTAGTTTTAAATTGGCCCTGAAGTGTCTGTCTAGAGATCTTTCAGAACTGCTAGACCTTTTCTCTGCAAACATGAGACATAAATGTCATCAGTGGTGGAAAGATCACGACCCTATAATTTGAGGCAGACCACTATATAACTGCTCTGACTCGTCTGATGAACTGTGGAGCTGCGGCTGCCGATCCACACCGTATTTGAGAAAGCCAGCACACTTTCTTTCACAGATCTATTAAAGTTGAACATACCGACTTTACTGTAGAGTAGATATACGGTGTCTTAACACTCATTAATGGGATTTTTAATATTGCCTCTTAGGTTATCATCCCACTTTAACAATTTAGATGGACATGCGATGGACATGCACTCTTAGAAGAAATGGTTCTATTTAGAACCAGAAATGGTTCCATCCCCCGCTTCATATATGGAACTCCAAAATGGTTCTATATAGTTGCCATTTAAGTGAATAATGGTGAATAATTTAAGTGAACATTTAAGTCTATAATGGTTCATTTTTTTTTGGTAAAAGGTTCTATTGGCTAAGTACGGAACCCCAGGGTTCTATATAGAACCCAGAGGAACCCTTTTTTTAAGAGTGTATAGAACCTTTTTAAGGGTTCCAAATATGTAGCGCTGATAGAACCTTTTAAGGTTCTATATAGAACCTTTTCTATATAGAAGTGTGTGGGAGTTTTATCCGCATGAATGGAGGAATACTGCTGCTTTGCCATTATGACATACATGTTGGGGTGTGATTTTCAATTTAAACAGCTGGCATCATTTTATTTTCATTTATTTGACTTTTTTTATTTACACGATTTTCAGCACGTAACCCAACCCCTAAACCATTTGTGTATTATATAATGTAAAACAGGATATGAGTTGGCTTCACATCACAAGACTTGGAATGCAACACAAGTTGTTAGCAATACTTTTATACCGTTCTTTGGTCAGTTTTTGCAATAAATAGCATTGATAAGCACTGTAGGAGTGGGGTAGACTGCTCTAAAATCTATTTATAAATATTTAAAATATAATTTCCTCTTTTACAAATGCATCTTGATCTATTATATACGCCACAGAGGACTGCAACTGCAACACATCGCCATTTGGACTTCTTTTGGTACCGCTTTTTTTTTAACCCTTGTGCTGCATTAGATTTTTAACACCGTTGAGTGCATTAAGGACCAAAAATGGCCACATATTAAACATTGCCTAAAATATTATATATTATTATTATTTTCCACTTTTACCAAGTTAAATCTTTTAACCAGCATCAGTCCTCATCATAACTACCAAAAATGTATTCAATTTCAGGATTTTAACCCTTTAATTACCAGTTTTGTTTGTGAAACCATCGATTTGTATAAGAGGAAAAAACACAAAAATTCAATTATTTTCAATAAACTAAATGCAAAGAGAAAACTTTAGATTTGGATTATCACAGTCCCACTTTGCAAAAAATCCCACTTAGCGCGTTAGAGACCAAAAATAGCCACCTATTAAACATTGCCTATTGCCTAAAATAAGTTGCATTTCCACCCATAGGGAATAAATATGTAGTGACGTCATCTGGTGGAATACACTATATAATGCAAATATAATGCTTTTGCTTCAAAATGAAAGGATGTTTGTGCAAAAATCATGTTTCATGTATTACTGACAGCCTCAGATTTAAACAACGTTTTAATGGGTTTCAATGGGCCATTTTTGGTCTTTATGGTGCTGAGTGTTACTATTTGATCTACACAGTGCGTGTTATATATATTTTGCAAAATGGGATCACATTTTTTACATGTATCCAAAAAGTCACAATTTTGCCAAATTTCATACCATTTGCATTAAAACAGCCAAAATGGTCAAAGAAATTAAACTGCAAAAGACCAAAAATGTCCCTAATGCAGCATAAGGGTTAAGATAAATTATTTTGATCACTTTTGTGTGTTTGTTCTTTGTTTTTTCTTTATAACTGTACTTTTTATATTTTTAAGAAATGCTTATGGGTAGGTTTTGCAGTAGGAGTGGGATTAGTGGCTCAAAATATATTTTTAATGCTATATTGTCAAGCTCAAAACCAAGAATACATGAAGTAATCTTATTTATGTCCTTTTTTCTTCTGAATAACCCATTTTGAAGATATGATACAATCTGATCAAATTATTTGAACAACATCTGACCTTCTGTACAAAGATCAATGATCAGTCACTATTTGTGCATTATTTTTGTCAGAATGCAAAAATAAAAAAAAACTTTTCTTTGCTTTTACATGTTACAAAAGACCCGTACACACAAAGATCGATAACTATATTAGCGTCCACACCAGCGGGTGATTTCATTCTGTTTATGATAAGTGTTTACCGCAATTATGCCGTCTGCTGCTTTAAATGCTCAAACTCATTAAAGGAGGATGGATTCTGATTGGCTGTCTATGTTTTTAATCATTCATCAGATTCCAACAGTTTTGTGTCTCTGTGCCGTCATATTTGGTGTTAAAACTGATATTCTTTTATATTTAGAACCGTTTTTAGAGCTCTTTATTTTTATCATTATAGTTTTCGTCCTTGTATTTTGATATTTGCACCCCATTCTATTACATTGTACTTATTCATTGTGTTTTATAGCTAGGCATTTCTTGTCTTGTCATTCACTCCATGCTCTTTCAGCACTCTTCACACTCTAAACCGGGAAATAAGTCCGTCTGTCTGCTCTTTGAAAGATATTGTGGTATTGTGTTGTCATTTCATTAACTTGAACAGTCCCTCAGCAGAGGCGGCAGAATCAGATGTAACGGACAAATCCTGATTATTGTTTACTTTGGGTGAAATTGGAAGTTGTGGTGATTGTTTAGACAGCTCTGGGGATCTACATTCTGGCAGTCACCAAATCTAATTTATTTTCGAGTCATTAGCACATCCCAGTATGAAGGCCAGCCGCAGCGTCTGCTGTATCACTGTGGCAGGATCTACAGGGGACCTGCGCAATCGCAGCCCTCATAGTGCGTGTTCTCTCTTTATCTCTGCATGCTTCTTTCCCCACCTCTCTGCCTCCATTATGTCTCTCACGCTCGCTTTCTCTTCCTCATCTCTCTATTGCACTCCGATTCTGTCTTATTTCACAGTCTTTAAGGAAATCCATAGGGGAGCTTTTTATTGACATTAGATGTGCACCCAATGAGAATAAAAGAAACACATCCCACTCATATCCGTCACAGCATGCCATCAATCAGCAAACCTGGAGCTGTGGCTCAAATTAAAATGTTTCTTCCATGCACAAATCAATAGAATAGCAATTCAGCATTTGATCATTGCGTTCTGACTCAAATTTTGTTATGCTGATTATATACACTACTACCCTTCAAATGTTTAGAGTCAGTATGATTTTTTTTTTGTTGAAAGAAATTAATTTTTGATCAAAAGTGAAAGAAATACTGTTCTTCTGAACTTTCTATTCATCAAAATGTCTTGTTTCCACTAAAAATATTGAGCAGCACAACTGTTTTGAACATTGATAATAATTAGCAATGTTTTCTGATCAGCAAATCAGCATATTGGAATGATTTCTGAAGGATCATGTGACATTTCTGGAGTAATGATGCATTGCAATCTCAGGAATAAATTCCATTAAAGGGTAACTAAACACCAAAACAACTTTTTTTAGTTAATGATCTGTAAGAATGGAGCTTCATAAATGCTGTTCATTGATTCGAGTACATTTTTTGACAATTGAGTATAAAGTGTTTTGATTTTCAAATATATGGTGTAAAAACGTCTGAGTGCTGCCCTCTTCAGGTTAAACGGAAAGCTCCTGCAGTAGGGGTACTTGCTGACGTAGCGAACTCTCAGACGCACTCTGTCACACCCTTGGTGCGAGCTCACCACGCCCTTGGCAGCCCCTGGTATAAAAGCATCTGGTTCCGTCAAAACTACTGTAGGAGTCAGGAGTTGGATTTATGAATATTGAAAACGATCAGGATACTATAGCATATAATAGCATCTAGTTAGCATAGCATTTATATAGTTATTTAGATTATTTTTGAAAACGACCAGGATAGAGTATTGTTGCATCTATTTAGCATAGCATTATATAGATAATTTAGATTATTTTGTGTAGCTAGTAGCATAGTACAGTTAGGATAGCTTCAAGTTAGCATAGATTTATCAGTGTTTAGTACAGTGATCAGGATAGTAACGGAATAGAGGTGGACATGGGCTTCTCCACACGCAGTGCCAAACACTGCTCGTCCTGCATGGACTCCTCCACCGCAGCGGCGTCTTGATGTGAGTGATCATGGATATTTTAATCACAATTTATGGTTAGGATAAAGTTAATCCTCTAGGGTCGACAAACGAGCCGGTGCATTTTGCTGGATTTTTTCATATAGCGGCATAATATCAATAGCGTGCGCTATTGAGATCAACTCGACGACATAAGTCATCAGATGCCGGTCGCGATGCGGGAGTTAAGACCGCAGTTTGAGCCAGCAGCTCGAATGGATTTGGCCCTGTGTATACATACAATTCACCCTCATCCACTTCAGGTGAAGGTGAAGGTGAGGGAGAAAAGTCCTCGACTTCAAATGGCCGCTCTGTTGCAAAGGCAGCTATTGAGTCACTCCAGACTAGTCTCGCTCTATTTTAGAGTCTGACAGCAGCTGTCACTCACGGCGGGTCTCAGGTGCACGCCCCCTAGCCCCGCTGGGGTCTGCCCATTTTTTCAGCATTTTTCAAATATTGCTAGTGGGTGGAGTCAGGCTCTGACCAGGGGTTTAGTTACCCTTTAAAGGGTTACTAAACCCCTGGTCGGAGCCTGACTCCACCCACTGGCAATATTTGAAAAATGCTGAAAAAGTGGGCAGACCCCAGCGGAGATAGAGGGGACGAAATAGATGCTAAAACACTCTATCCTGATCGTTTTCAATACTCGCAATTCCAACTCCTGACTTGTTTTGATGATTTCCAACTCCTGACTGGTTTTGACGATTTCCAACTCCTGACTTGTTTTGACGATTTCCAACTCCTGACTGGTTTTGACGATTTCCAGCTCCTGACTTGTTTTGACGATTTCCAACTCCTGACTGGTTTTGACGATTTCCAACTCCTGACTTGTTTTGACGATTTCCAACTCCTGACTGGTTTTGACGATTTCCAACTCCTGACTGGTTTTGACGATTTCCAACTCCTGACTTGTTTTGACGATTTCCAACTCCTGACTGGTTTTGACGATTTCCAACTCCTGACTGGTTTTGACGATTTCCAACTCCTGACTGGTTTTGACGATTTCCAACTCCTGACTGGTTTTGACGATTTCCAACTCCTGACTGGTTTTGACGATTTCCAACTCCTGACTTGTTTTGACGATTTCCAACTCCTGACTGGTTTTGACGATTTCCAACTCCTGACTGGTTTTGACGATTTCCAACTCCTGACTGGTTTTGACGATTTCCAACTCCTGACTGGTTTCGACGATTTCCAACTCCTGGCTGGTTTTGACGATTTCCAACTCTTGGCTGGTTTTGACGATTTCCAACTCCTGACTGGTTTTGACGATTTCCAACTCCTGACTGGTTTTGACGATTTCCAACTCCTGACTGGTTTTGACGATTTCCAACTCCTGACTGGTTTCGACGATTTCCAACTCCTGACTGGTTTTGACGATTTCCAACTCCTGACTGGTTTTGACGATTTCCAACTCCTGACTGGTTTTGGCGATTTCCAACTCCTGACTGGTTTTGGCGATTTCCAACTCCTGACTGGTTTTGGCGATTTCCAACTCCTGACTGGTTTTGACGATTTCCAACTCCTGACTGGTTTCGACGATTTCCAACTCCTGACTGGTTTCAACGATTTCCAACTCCTGACTGGTTTTGGCGATTTTCAACTCCTGACTGGTTTTGACGAATTCCAACTCCTGACTGGTTTTGACGATTTCCAACTCCTGACTGGTTTTGACGAAACATGCTGGTTTTTAAACTGCCAAGGGCGTAGCTCGTACCAAGAGCGTGGTGAGCTGAAATGTGTATATCATGAAGAACCGCTAAAATCCAATAGGAAAATTCAACTGCAGTAGCCACCGTTCAACCTGAAGAGGGCAGCACTAAGACGTTTTTACACCATATATGGTAGAAATATAACACTTTATACACAAATGTCAAAAAAGTTACTCGAATCAATGACTGGTATTAATAAAGACCCATTCTTACAGATCATTAACTAAAAAAAGTTGGTTTAGGGTTTAGTTACTCTTTAAATAGAAAACAATATTTCTTTCAAAAACATTTAAAAACATTACAAAACCTTTGAATGATTCATCATGTAATGCGATCGAGTCTCTTCAGAAAATTTGGACTAAACCGCTCAATTCATATGGATCTCTTAAGGAACTTTTGAAGCATCAAAGTGGTAGTTGCGTAGCTGTCAATGGAGGATCAGAAATCACTCAGATTTCATTAGAAATATCTTCATTTGTGTTCCGAAGGTTTTGGAACGGCATGAGGGTGAGCAATTAATGACAGAATTTTCATTTTTGGGTGAACTATCCCTTTAAATAAAATATTTCCTAAGAAACCAAAATGCTCTTTTAGGAGAAATGAAGGCTCTTATATTTTATGACAGTGTTTTAATTAGCCATAAGGGAATGTGTGATATGCCTGTCGTGATAGAATAGCCTCACCTTTCAAAGAGGTGATTAAACAAAGGAGGAGTTTGCCAACACTTTGATTTCCTTGTAGTGTTGCCATCTTTGTTGAACAGCTTTGGAGAAGTAGGCTGCGTTGAACGGCAGCCATAAACCTGAAAATGTGCGAATCTCTGGAAATCATCAGAGACTTTGTGTGGGTGGCTGCATTTGCTAATATATCATCAAATTGGGTTTCATGCTAAATATATTGTGTTATTAATCACCGGTGGCCACCAGACGTTGACAACAGGTTTCTTCACTTTAATTAAAGATGTTTTAACGATTCGCTCCACACCACTGTGGATAACTCACCATGCACTATTAATTCATCATGCTTCAGGCTGATTTATTACTTTTTGTTCATCCGAAGTGAATTTAGACGGGATGTTTCTGTTTCTGAACTTCTCTTCTGCTGGATGTGACATTGTTATTATTCTAAGTGTGGCGTTTTTCTCCCTCGTGTCTATCTCAGATCAGTCAGATGCTGGGGAATGAGATCAAGTTTGCGGTCCGAGAGCCTGTGGGACTGAGGTAAGACGACATCCCTGTGCTGTTCTGCCACTGTGGTGCTCAGAGGAGATTGCTCTCATTCTCCTCATTTATTACATTCTGCCTTGGGTCAACAGTGGAGAAAATAACAGGCCTTTAATTAAAGCACAGTTATTTTGACAGGCCACAGCTGAACCAGCTGAACCTCATAACTGTACTGTACAGGGTCTGTTTCTGTAACGTGTAGCGTTTTGGACACTAATGCAAATGATTTATGTAAGAAGAATATTATTAGCTCCTAATTTATGTGCATTAGCTGTCATTTGTGAAGTCTTCATACCTCAGTTTGAATATCACGCCATTCAGTGACATAACATAACATATTTCTGGAATGTATTCAGTAGGGTCCAAAAGCCTGAGACCACTTGTGAAAATGCTGCTATTTTTTTATTTTTTTTAAATGAGAATTTGCGCTATTTTCTGTAAAAATAGTTTTAGTTTATGTTTTGTTCATTAATTAGTAGGGTAGAATCTAGAATATGTCTTATTATTTATTTATCCGACCTTCTGTAAGAGGCGTCATATAGTCGTTACAAATGTATTTATTTGATTAGTTACCTAAAATAGGCCAGGGTACAATCTAAAATATTTCTCATTAACTCTTTCCCCGCTATTGACGGAATTTTCCGGATTTCCGCGTTTTCACTGTTATCAAGTAGAGGGCGCTATTATGCATCTTCTGAAAGAATGGAGAATCTCCTGATCAAAACACAGGTGAAGAACAAGCATAATCAAGCGATAGCATAAGCAGATGCATAATGCGATCATCAACATTAAACACCATATAAATACAAAATGGCTAATGTTAACGAATTAAATATCGACCCAGGATGAGCTACAGGACTGTTATGTGAAGCAGTTCCCCATTCAGAAGTCTTTGACAATCTGAATTTTGAAGACCTAATTTGTCTTTGATAAAAGCTTTTTGCTCAAAAACTTGTTTTTATTTTATTTTATGAAACCTAGTCACATTCAAGTACTGCTATATGTTTTTGTTTGTTTAAAAACAGAGTCTCCATTCTTTCTTTCGATTATATGTATATTGCATGTTCAGATATTCATATAAGAAAATATTCTGGGGGCCATGAAACTTGAAAATGCTGGCTCTGGCTTGCAACTTTTTTCAAAAACACTGGCGGGAAAGAATTATTATTTTCATTTTTTAATTTTAAAGGCATCATAATATGAGAAATCACTTTTGCCTTGATCTTTTGACATAATAAGATGTCTTTGTGCCATTAAAACAAGTTTTATATCTTAACTTCGTCATTATGAATAAATGAATGAGGTATTTATATAGCGCTAATGTACAGACAAAGCACTTTACATGTTGGGGTCCTCAACCACCAGTGCGCTCACAACACACCAGCTACAGGTGGAGAGAGGAGAGAGAGTAATAGAGCCGATTCAATGGATGGGGATTATTAGGAGGGCATGATTGGCAAGGGCCATTGGAGGGAATGTGGCCAGGACACCAGGGTTACACCCCTACTCTTTTCACACACATTTTATCAACACCACATCAGCTTCAGTGAGTGCATTTTTGAGTGGTATTCAGAAAGGATTTCAGAGTTGCAGCTCTTTACGTCATTCGCTATTGAATTCCTCTGTGCAGTGGCTATGTAAGAAAAAGCAGGACAATTCAACAGGACAATCGGAAGAGTGAAAGAATGTTTGCTTTGACGCATCCAGTTTAAACAGCTGGTTTGTGTCTACAGACTTCAGAAGGATCCCAGCAATCTGTTTTAATGGCGTCATGGGGACATAATTGTATTATACAGCAGCCGACAAATAGACTAAATTAAAGTTTCTTTGTTTATTTCCTGGTTTAAATGCAATTTTGAATCCCAGATATTTGGTCTCAGGCTTTTAAATCCCTCTTTATAGCATTGTTAAACGGCCCATGGCATTTTAGAATCAGTTTTCTATTACTGTGTGTTTTTTTCTTTCTCAAGGTTATGGATTCTCTTCTCTGCCGTGGTTTTCACAGTCATGGCCCTTATGGTGAGTTTCAGTACCTGAGCATTGCTTTCTTACTATCTTCAGTATCACAATGAGTCTAGTCATCATTAAGTGGTTTTGTGTGTGTGTGATTTATAGGCCCTGGCCTTCCCCAACCAGCTGTATGAGGTTGTGTTTGATCAGGAGCAAACGGCCACCAGTGTCTCTATACGTCTCTATGGAGGAGCCATTCTCAGTAAGTCATATTCATGTCATCAACGCTGCATTACCTAATGATCTCTCTCAGCCTTATAGTGAGACGTGATCAGTGCATCTCTTGATGGGCTGTAAACAGACTCCTCTGTCTTTTTACCTTTCTACTCAAGGGGCTCTAGGATGTGTTTGTGTGTTTAAATGGCCAGTCAGCCAGTGGATTGTGAAGAGAAGCGTGAAGGAAATATTCCCTGG